>NW_009204684.1:0-17733 GCF_000690835.1 Fulmarus glacialis
TCTTGTCCAATCTAAATGATTCAACGATTCTATAAAATTCTGCCGCTCTGGCGGGAGGTTGATAGTATGCAGTTTCCTGTCTAGGAATAATTTTTGGAGGCTCCTTCCTTGTTTATTTCTGTTTTAATCCAGAAGGCTTTTTTAAAATCATATGAAGTGAAACTATGGGATTCTTTGCCAGATGCTGCTGTTGATAACCGCAATCTATAGACAAACTTCTGGAAGAAAAATTTTATATTTGTACAAAGGCGTTGTCTCTGGTTTGAAAAGTCCCTTGAGCCTTAGATCCTGAGAGGCTGGAAAAGTATCGTGGGGAAGGAACAGGGTATGTTTTCCCAGTCTTATACTCTTTCTGAAGTGTTTCCTGTCAGGCTCAGTCAGAGACAGAATTAAGTGCTGGATTGATTTTGTTCTGATTCAATACAGCCTTTTTTCTCCTTTGGTCTCTGCAGGTACCAGGTTATTGTTTAACTGGCAGTAAGATCTTTGTTGTAGGTGAGGTAACATGATATGAATCTTGATATGTACTTCTTTTTGCTAATGTATAATTTTAAGACTTTATTAATGTCATCTTCTGTGCCTGTAGGGCACCTAGTGAGAGATATATCTGAAACCTCATGTCTGACTAGGCCCTTTCAAAAAGGGTTATTTACAAGTTCATGAATCTGAAAATTATTCTCCCAATAATACAGAATATCTTGTTTAGATAAAATAGCCATATGGATGGTTAATAGCTTCACACATCCAGACTAATTAAGGTGGCAGCTGGTAAAACAGGTCTTGACCTATTTCAGACCTCATTGTATTTTTGCCCTGGGTAGCAAGCAAAAGTAATTTAGTTTAAATAACATTGCTTTTTTTCAGCTTCACTCCTAGCCCTTGTGTTCTACCCAAATCAAAAAAAGGGAGAGTCTCTAAACAAGATCCTGTTAAAACAGTGACCTTACACTTCAGTGCAATTCAGGTGTGTTTAATAATTCAAACAATTTTTTCTCTGAGGTGTTTTGCCCCTGTGCAGACAACAAGCAGATGCAGTTAGCATTGGGTTCAAAGTCTTTTCTCAGCTACAAGTAGCAATCTGAGGAGTCACCTTTACACAAATTTGTACTGGAAGATACTAATACACAGGAACTTTGTCATTTTGCAGACTTACTTTAAAGCACTCAAAGTGGTTTATGTCAGGTTGTCTAAAGTAATATTGAACTTCTGCTGTGCGAGGGCATGAAGTATATCCAGTCCCTGATTTCCCAGCAGACTGTTCTCTCGTTCAAAAGTACCAATTCATCAGAGGTTGAACTAAGTTCTAGGTTGGGAAAAAACCCAAAACAATAAAACCCCAAAACCAACAACAACAAGAAACCCCGAAACCTGAACAGAACCCTGTAAAAACAGAGGAGTAAAGAACACATTTTGAATTTTGTCTTCAGATACGTTTGGCCTAGACTTTTCAAATTGTGGGTTATAATAGAGGAAGTTGAAATTACAATGTTGTACTTTGCTATTTTGAACTGAATATTTAGGTCTGGACCTTTCATGAGGGTGGTGTTGTTTTTTGGGTCATTCTTCATTTTTGTGGCTTTTTTGGTTTTGCTACTTGTGTTGGGCTTTTTTCTTTTTTATAATTTAAATCAGAGGGGTTTGGGGGAGCAGAGACAACATGGAGATCCTAGAGTTCCTTGTGTAAAGTAGAACTGTATTTCTGCCTGGGTAAGAGGGATAGCTATCTAGGACGTGCAAAAGAGGATGTCACCAAAATGAAGCATGAAGAGCCTTCAGCTGGCCCTTCTCTAGGGGGAAGTTTCCCTTGTGCAAGAGAAGCAGTGAAGGTGAAGCAGGGACAGACGTGGCTCCTGTGGGAACAAAGAAAGGGTGGAGAAGGGGCAGTTTGTATCTGTGCAGGACATGATTGTGGCCCAGCCTCCTTTCTTAACTAGGAAATCTGCATCTGGGTGATGCATTTCAAGGACAAACTCTTCTGGTTGTGGTGATTTTTGCAAAACGAGACTCACCTTGGATGTCTTTCCTTCACAAAGCTACCTGGGGTCCTCCTGGTTGTATCTTTGTGTGCCAGGTGAGAACTGGGGCTCCTTGTCATACGTCTGTCCTATGAGAACTATTGTTTTCTGTAAATCATCCATGTTACGACCTTAGGTATTCTATATAGTAGTCATAAAGCAGAAAATTATAATCTATTTTTTATCCAACTGTCTGCCTTATAGAAAATGAGTGTGTCTGTAATTGGGCATGAAGTATTTTAAATTGGGCCATCAAACAGACTGCATCTGTTGTTCTCATTATTATTCATTACACATCACAGCCACTGATGCTGTGTTTTCATTAATTTTTCTATTAACTTTTCCCTATCAATGTGATTAAAGATTCATTAATCTGAAGCAGAGTAAAACAACCTGCCACCACCCCCCCAAACCTGAGATCAGATCAAAACCATCCTGCATATAACATTAGACAAAAACTGATTCAGTCTTATAAAAATGAGATATCTCTGAAAACAGATATGTTAGCAAAGGATTAGCTGTTCAAATGGTCAAGTCAAACAAGACATAATCAGTGCTAACTTTGCACCTCCTCCTCATTTCACTTCTCCCATCTGCAATTTCACAACCTTTTAGTTGGGAGTTTAACTTAGTACCAATTATCTTGTACCAATTATCTATGTATTTAATTTGGCCATGTAATTGGCAGACATTTCCAACTTGGCTAATTTTTTATATGCTAGGTATTTAATGTAGCTGAAGCATTTTTTTATTCCCTCTTGTTACGGTCTTTTAAGAAATATATGTGATATCTCCTGCCTCCTATCTCTTTCTGGCTGCTATAAGCAATGTTTCCTTTAAAAGTTTGAAAAGTACGGTTTCTAGCAGCTTGTAAAGAACAGGAAAATGATAGAAATAGAAGTTAGAATGCCTCTAGACATGGTGCATTCATGTGGCTTTAGCAAATATAAATTTTAGGAACCCATTGATGACTCTAGTTTCATCAGTATTATTCTGTTTTATAAAAAACACAGGCATGACTGTTTCCTCAATATAAGCCCTTTTTTTTTTTTTTTCCCCATAAACTGCTAGTGACTACCCTGGTGTTAAGCCACTCTGACACAAGGGAATACCGAATAATCAGGCATGGCAATAGTCTCGTGTTTAAACTTGCCTTTCCCAAAATCTTCCACATTTTCTGTCAAGCTAATTTCAACTTAGTACTTTCAGGGAATCAGTGAAAGATTTCAGATGTGCTAATGTGCTTTGACTGAGGGCCTTCTGGTGCTTGCTGGGTTCCTCCTGTGTTTCAAGAACTGTCTGCCAGTCTCTGCTCAGTTACACGCTCACTCTCCTTGACAGCAAAGCTTACAAATGATCATAACCTCCCCAATGTGAATTAATTTTCTTCACAGTAACCAGTATTCAGGTTTTGATTTAACAAAGCACTCAGGCTTACCCTGGAAAACTGATGTTGCTTCATCTGGTCTTGTGTGCTTTACCTAAAGGAGATGGATTAAACTGTGTGCATTGGAAATTGGATCACAGTCCAACTTCCCAGCTTTCCTTCACAGCTGGGAAGAACTAAAGAAACTGTTGTCCATAGAGGAATTTGGGCAGGGATGCTACAGACACTTGGCCCAAAGGCTGCCGGCAATGCCCTACCTGTTTTATGTGCTTTGCCAAAATATGAATGTGTTAGTTAAATGACTTATTTCACTCTGTACAGATCATTGGGTGTGTATGTGGGTTGTCTCTCTGTCTGAGACCCATGAGAGTGTAATACATCTTATCATTCACTTCTCCTGAGAAGCATGTCAGAAATGAGGCCATACATGTAATGCATCAACCTGAAATGGCAATGAAGTGGGGAGAAGAAAGTTTGTGTTTGGGCCACAGCTGCATAAGAAAGCCAAGAGGAAGAAACTGCCTCAAGGTTGTACTGAATCAGTGAATTAGTCCATCTAGGTGTTGTGTAGCATCTGTGCCCTAGCTTTGAGCTTTGCTCCACCCAAATACTTTGTATGTGTGTAATGGTAACAGACATGTTTTCAGGGGAAAAAAAAAAAAAAGAAAAAGCCAGCCAGATCTTACTGCAGATGTGCTTCTCCTAGAGCTTCCTGACTTTGCAGAGTCCACTTCTGAAGCCAGGATTTTCAAAGGATCCCGAATTCAATGGAGTTACTTAAAGGACTCTCATAATCTGCTGCTACCAATAATGGCCTGGCTAATACCTCCCTCCCATACCAATTTCCAGACAGCTCAGTGCACAAATTAATGCTAAGTGGTCAGCAACTGACCAGTGAATGAGCCATGGGTGCCCTTGATGCCTCTGAAACATCTGTGAATGGTGACTTAGTCTCTGTCTGGATTGCCCTTCCTGGGAATAGCGACCTCCAGGTCCTGTGGTTGGTACCAGCCCATTTGAAACAACATTTTAATAGATCAATATCATGGTTTTAGAGAAGAATAAATTTAATTTACTGCAAGGCAAAATTGACAAAACTTAGGTCTACACACAGAAACAAGTGAGACAAAAGCAGGCTTTATAGCAACATATTCTGCAACTTATCTTTAGTTTCACCTATCTAAAAAGCTCTGTGGCTGGGATGCACATCTCCTGCAAAACTACAGACTTTTTTTTTTAGATATTGTTTTCATCAGCCAGGTTTGGGGAGAAGTCTCTGCTGTTTTCTCCTTGGAGAGGCCTTCAGCTCTCAGAGTTTGTAATTCATAGACAATATTTAATTAAGGCATCAGGAGGAGGTAAGTGAGGGAACTTCTTGTTTCTTGCACTTTTTGTCCCCGGGTGTGCTTATTGTCCCTGCTTAATTTTGAAAGAAGAAAAATGCTGTTGTCTTCTGGACATGGCTGTATAGGGCCATCTTCTGGTCAGGCAATAAATAAAACTCTTTATGGAGTGTTAATGCAGCCTTATGACTGGCTGGGCAGTAACTTAGCAGTAAACACTGTTTTATACAGACAGATAAATGAGACCAGTGCATGCTTCGTGTTCTTCTCTTAATAGAGGATATGTATGATGGCGGTCCAACAGCTTTGATGTGACAAGTTCTGCATGGGAAAATTTTTTAGGGGGGGTGGCGATTTTTAGAGATGCAGCAGTTCTGACACTTTCGAGGCAGACCTGTCTGGATATCAAATAAACCAGGCCATACAAAATAACGTCAGCACTAATGAAAAATTGAGTCTTGGATATTTGAGAGGCTGTTAGAACCAATAGTTTTAAATCAATGTTGACTGAGATAGTATTCTGTTCGCTTTGGTGTATATTTTAAAATGCTACTCTTTTCTTAAGATCATCTTCATATATACTTTATGTGACTTCCATGGTTGCGTTTTTATACATGCATTTTTTATTCCAATTTTTTGAGAAAAAGCATGAGACACACGTACTGGGAGTACTCAACCGAAATTTATTCAGTCCACTTGAGATAGTTAAGCACAGCAGACATGGAGGAAAGATAAATAGTTTCATCTGAATTTATACTGTACTGCTAATGGTGAAGGAGAAGAATTGTCTGGAAACGTCTTAATTTCATCATAATTGAGTACTGGAGGAAAGGCTATGTGGACTAGCTCTGGCCAAGTGGAAACGCCAGAGAAGTTGATTTTTCAAGGTTTCGGTTGACCTGATGCCTGTGGGTACATTTGGCACACAAGCAGAGCACTTCAAAGTGATTAAGCTGGAAAGAACAACAGTTTAAGACAGAATTGAAGAGATGAGATGCAAACAAAATTGTTTACAACGCTGAGGAAACATCTAACACTTGGATGATGAAAAGTGAAATCACAAATTTTAGGAGGAAATATTGCAGTCAATAGAGATATTGGTTCCCCTGGAGACAAATCAGTAGGAGTTATCTGTATTGCCCTTCAGAGACGATGTCTTTTTAGTCTCTCTTGAATCTTTATGATAGAAAATGCACTATCTGAAAATCACATGTCCAACTGTGACCCTTTTAACAAGACTATTTGCCAGAAATGATGTGCTGTCTTAAATCCTGGCCAGACCATTTAAGTCTCATACTGCTCATATTCTAACTATGTAAATGCTGTGTCATACAAGATGGCTGCATCGGAGTTTCATACACAGCGGTGCAGGGAAGGAGTCCATCTCATGGAGCAAAGAAGCAAGGAGGGCAGCCCAGTGTATTGCGAGAGGCATGTCAGTGAGGGGCGCGGTGTCTGGTGAAGCCTGGAAGTTCACACTGTGTAGAAATGACCTCGTCTTCAAATTAAACGGCTTTGAAGTCAGTATCCAATTGTTGGTGTACATAACTTTGCTTGGATTGATTGCTTTTCTATGTGGAGCTGCAAATGGAAAAAAAAAAAAATGCTGGTACCTGACTTATTGCAGTGTTTTATCAGATAGTGAAAGACAATCTGGAAAATGCTGCATCTTTCATGTACGTAAACTCACCTCCACTCCCCCATGCTTATCCGCTGCGCTTCTTAGAGTTTTAGCAATCCAATACCTAACCAATTATGTAACTTGTAAGTGCAGCATAAGTTATCTTTTTTTTAGCTTATAAGGAGGAGCATAAAAGGACCCATGAATCCACAAAGATTATTTTTGTAATTTCATCAACTGAAAGCAAATTGATGAAACAGTTTATCCAACACATTAAGTGAACTGACCCCTGAAGGTTAGTGTAAAGTTTCTGAAAGTGCCAGAGCAATGGAGGAGGGAGGGCAGTATCAGAGTGACTATGGCATGTACAACAACTTATTGCCTCCCTGCAGAGAGGGCTGTGAGGTGGGATTCAGTGGAATGAATTCTTTGTTTTTCCAGCACTTCCTGAATAACAGAATAGCTTGTGTTCCAAAACATATGGCTGGTGGTAGTAAGCAGCTTCTCTCATCTATTCTCTAAAAAGCCATAGATCTGAAACCTGAGGAGTGATACTCATTACAGGGAAATGCATCATTTGGTGAACATGGAAGAAAAAAACACACCACATGTGAAATAGTAGCTGTTAACTACATATGGTTAACAGGTCAATGGCAGCATACAATGAGTCTTTCTCCTCCTAGCTATATCAGTTTTACAGTGGTGCAATTTTACTATCTGCATAAACTTAACTGATTTATCTGAATAAGAGGAGTAGCAAGCCAATGCCACTAATGGCATGTGCCACATGGTGTGTATTTCATGACGTGCCCAACAAAACTTTCTATGCAATAGATATTTCATTCAACTTGAAGTTGTCTGACTCATCTGACATAAGATAACAATCATGATCTGCCATTCACGTAGGAAGCCTGTTGGTAGAGAAGAGGTACACTACCCACTTGTTCCTCTAGCCCTGGTATCCCTAAAACTACTTCTGGATCTTCCATATTGCAGAAGGGAAGAGGTAGAGAAAGTGTTAATTGTTCAGATGCAGCACCTGCTTGAAAGGTTGTTGCCTCAATTCCGTTTGCAGAGAGCAGGGGTTGGTGTGGGAGCAGAGAGGAGCGGCTGGGAGCAGGAAGGAGGCAATGTCTCCAGCTATTTGAAGAATTCCTGCCATCAAGCATATACCTGAGGTCTGAAGATAGGCTTTGTAAAGTGCACTTCATGTTGATCTCTGTTTCACTTAGGCTGATGTTCAATGCTGACAACAAGCTGTTCTGTAGTAGCTCTTGTTATTTTCCCAGACAGCACCCCTAGGACTGTATAAATGGCAGCAACAGGAAAAAAATATTGAGAACATCATTATTATCTAAGTGAGTTTCTGTTGTTGTTACAGAACTTGGAGAGTCAGAAGCACTGGGACTCATAAAAGTGTCTTTGATTATTAGTTCTTACGATTTCATCTTTTTTTGCTATGTTGGAAATGAGCTGGGATCCTGAATGAAACATGCATTTAAGATGATGGTATTTCCTGGAGTTTACGGAACACATGCTACAACATGATGAATTGGTATAATATGTTTATCTTGAGTGTTCATAAGATAGAAATACTCACTTATTCCTTACTTACATAAATAAAATTAGAGGTACTTTAGAACCAAATCTAATTCCTAGACAAAATCTTATGGGCTCAAAGTAAGGAAAAATATTGAAGAAAGTGGTTGTTTTTTTTTTTTTCTTAAAACCACTGAAAAACATGGCACTCTGTTTCTTTTTTTCCCTCCCAGATTTAGAAATATACCAACATTCTCTTCCATGCAAAATCCAAATGTAAAAAGTACTTGTTAATGCACCTACCTGCTTATGTTTCCAAATGTCACAGCTATAGTTTAAGCTAGCTTGTGATGATGTACTTATTGGCCAATATTACTGATAACATCAGCATAACTGGCTTGAGAATTTTATTTTCTGCTTGCAAAGGATTTAGGTAAGGCTTATACTGCTGAACAAGCCACCAAATCTGTTCATGAAGAGAGCGCGCTTTTTTTTTAGCTTAATTGCATGGAGATGGAGCAAGTTCTAAGGAGTGAAGGAGTTGTCTTGTACGATGTGGGACTGGCCCTGCTCATGAGCACCTCACACTGCCCTTAACACCTCAAGATACCGGATGACATCTGGGCTCTGACTAGACATTCAACGAGTGCAGCATGAGTTATAACTGGGCTGCAACTTTCTGTACATGCGCTCTTGGTCACCAGGAAATACAAGGTAATTTACTGTTGCCTAACTTACAAAGGAATAGTATATAATTGAGCTGTATTACTTTGCTTCTCCTGTGGGCTAATAGCGCTAAGGTAGCTTATCAGATCTTGGTAAGAAACAGGTTTTTCACTTAAGAATTATTCAGGCCCTTTTTAAAGCAAAACATGCAAAATATGTATTGAGATTTTTCTGTCCTCCTCACAGGTCTTAGAGCACCTTGTTACCTGATTGTGCTTTTACAGGTTCATTGATGTCATCCTTACAGATGTAGTTAAATAATTATACAAACTCTTCCTGAGACAAAAGAACAGACTTGTCAGGTCTGACAGATGCTCTTAGGCTCTTCCTCCACAAGGAGTTTTGGGCAGGCAAATCTTTTGCTGCATGTTATTCCCATGTCACATGAGGTTCTGTGTGTACTGCTGTCCCTCTCGTGGGGCCTTGCACAGAAAGGGGCGCAGATCTAAAGCAATGGGCATGCTATTGTAGTCTAGTCATACGAACTCACACGAGCTCATTTTTGTCATGTGGGCAAGTGACTTGACTGACAGTGTGAAGACTGATGGATCTTAAACCAAAACTGGCATAAGTACACCTCTAACAGGCAGTTAATTGTCTAGGGCACAGAAATAGTCTCCTGTACTTCTGAGATGCGTGATTGTCTGCAAAGCAGCGGTCAGGCTTGTGAGAGCCAGCCTGGAGAGCTTTTGTGGCACGTTACAGACATATCTGTAAAGGCAGTTCCAGTTCCTCATAAGAGGAACAAATTGCTGGACAAAAATTAAACCTGAAGAAATATTATCGCTGCGATTTGGGGTTGTACCGGAAGTCACTTCCCCATAAATTTGATGTAAAGCTGTGAAACTTAGTTGCTGTCTGTCACCATAGCTTGTTAAAATGGCTCTGTTTTCCTTTAGGATGACTGCATAAAGAGTACTGATTGAGCAAGACCTTCTCAAGCAGTGGGTTTACTTGTGGTTCTGTATATCTTAGCTTACATAGTCCTCGCAGTATTTCCTTGGAAACAAACTCTGAATGGTCAGCAGTGAGTTACTGCAGGAGGGGTTCAGAACCAACTCAGCAGAACCTCAGCTCCATGCTGTAAGTGTAATGGCTGTTGCAGTGGGTCCCATGTTTCAGTGAGGTACCCAGCGGAATGAAAGCTATTGACGTATAGTACTGGTGAATATGTTAATCATGCTGACATAAGAAAAGTGGCCAACTGATTGCAAATCTCATTGCAAAGTATGGTAATTGCCATTTCTGTAGGTGTATAGAAGGTGTCTGAAGTGCTGTAAATGACTAGTCCACATGCCGTTAAGTAGTTCATGTTTAAATGGACATATAAGAGAGAGGACTTGGTTTTTTTATTATTTTCCTTGGTCAAAAACATCATCTTGCTGTCTTCTGCAAAGGAAATGGGTGGATAAGGTACCATAGAGGCTCTGCAGGAGTTGCCTTTTATGATGAGTTGTCAAATGAAGGTCTAGGCAATATTTCTGCAGGAGTTCATTAGATAAAGTGTTTAGTAAGATGATGCTTCTTGAAGAAATCCCTCTAGCTGAGAAAGGTCAGTTGATAGGAGAGTGATACAGTGGAAACACTTGGTTGTATATGTTTGAGAGGAGAAACTACACAACAGGAATTTGTCAGAAAACGGAAACTAGAACTACAGCATTAAAGAAATGAGTGAGCCAGACTCTGGCATCTGCTACAGGTTTGCTCCCAGAGGAAATCTCAAGGGTGCAAAGAAAATCGCTGTTAAGCCCTGGGGGTGCAAAACAATCTTTCTTGACAGACAAGTACAAACCTGAAAATAGCAAATATTTTGGGAAATGGTGTTGTAGGGCCTCAGACAATTGTCCCACTTGGTTCAGGGTAACAAGGTGGCTGCTGTGGGAAGAACCCTCCAAATGGCTGCCCTCTTGACTTAGTGCCATTAAGCTGTAGTATAAGAATTATGAAGAGGCAGGGTGAGATGCTGCAAGGTAGTGCCAGCTGGGCTTCAAGCTTAGAGTGGAGAAGCACTGTGATGGCATTTCCACCTGGAAACCCCAGCGAGGATATGAGGTACTAGACCAGAGGAAATATAGCCGAGGCAGCTCCCTTCCTTGCAGGGGATTTAGTATGACTGGCAGTGCTTGGTGAGCATGGTTGATGTCTGTAGCCCACCACAGAAAAGCCACTCACAGGTGATGATAGAGAAGGCTTTGTGCAGTCTTTCCCTGCCATCTTTGAGTGCCCAGCTCCTGCCTGACCTCGTGGAGACATGTGGCCGAGTTTATTCCAGGTGTTTGCTCATGCACTTTAGGTGCTGTGCTGCAACCTTGGTGGGTAGGAATCAGACTCTGCTGACGTGCCAAATATTTTTTTTTTTTAAGTGTTTCTACATGAAAAACCTTTTCTTGCAGCTTATCAAAAGTACAGCGAATCATTTCTAAATTGAAAGCTGAAACTTTCCATTTGAAGAGACACTAAATGAGAGTTGGGTTCTGTGAAAGCCTTTTCCTTCTTTTGGATTTTTTTAGATGTTTTTTTTTTTCTTCAAGCCACAAAGAAGCATGTAGACAGGGTAGATTACCCATGTCTGTTTCCTTCTTTTTCTCACTAGGAAGATGCAGGATCAGAGATCTGATCAGTAATTCTTCTTTGTCTTATCAACGTTTTTGTCTTGCATTGACTATGACTACAGCATTAGGATTTCCCACTGCACTCCAGAAAAAACGAACAGTCTGCTGCAAGCTCGGGAAAGTTGAGTTCTCTCTTTCAATACTGACTGCAAGGCCAAATTGTTTTTGTAACTCACTATTATGAAGAAAGCCTGGAGTTGTCTAGTTACTTCATTGCTCTGCTGTGAAATGAAAGATAGTTAACTGTTTTCTGTTTAAAGGGGCAACATTCTTCATAGACTTTTTGTTTTCTTTTCAAAGACAGGGTCTCATCTATCTTCACCCTGATACATTAAGATAGTAACTGCAGCTCAGCAAGTTACTAACACAGGGGAAAAAGGGCTGCCCCTTTCTTGGCTGTGATTGTCTGCAAAGTGGTATATGTCACTTCCAATTTTACACCAGCTGAAACTCTTTGGTGTTTTTTGTCTTGCGGTTGTTCCCAGGGAAGGAATCCTTGTTCCCACATATTTACATCTTGATTGGTAGCAGGAGAGGTTGGCTTGCTTTGTTGTTGGTGAGCAAATGAGGGTAAGAATGCAATCATTACTAAACAAGGCCCAACACCTTCCCTTCCAGGCCTTTTGATATGCTGCTTTCCTCACGTTAGGATTCCTACGCTTGCCCACATTAACTGTTCTGGGTTTGTTGTTTTTTTAACCTGGTGACTGATTAATTGACATTACAATCAAATAATCACTAGGAGAATCAATGTAGTGTAGTTCAGCAGAAACAGTATTTAATATGTCAGTTTTTATTAAGCAAGACTGATTGTATAGTTAAACACTTGAGTAAAGCATTCCATGTAGGACTGAAGCCAGTGTGCTTTCACAGAAAGCACGCTAGTGCCTCAATGGATAGATTTAAAAGGTTAAAGTGAATGTAAAAAATTGGGAACAGCCTTATGCTGCCAAAAAGGAAGAAGAGAACAATTCAACTTGGGAGGCAAAGAGGGCTTCCTGCAAGCAAGTCTCCTTGGTCGCCTCTAAAGTAAAACTCGCGCCATGCCTGGGCTGGGTGCTGGCTCTGTGCAGAGGCTGGAATTTCATGAACAATGTGAAATTCCTACCAAGAGCAGTGCCCAAGGAGGCATATAAAACATGTGGGAGTGAGCAATGACAGCATTCTTGGAGATAAAATAAAATAAAAGGTTTAATGGGATAACATCCAACAAAACTAACAAAATAAGTCACACAGTTTAGTTAAATTAGGCTCCAGCTCTGAATCAGTCTCCACTCATGATAGTGGGAATCTAGGGAGACTAGGTAGCCAGAATAGTGATGCCTGCCCCCCGGCCCCACATTGGGAAGAGTTACAAGAAGGTGAAACTGGAATTACCCCGTCACAATAAAAACTCTGAAGTATATTGCCACTTGGAGCACACTAAAAAAAAAAGATGACATTTTTAATGTCTGGACAAAAACTATGGAATCAAACTAATGTTTCTTTTCTAGCAGGCTCCATGCTTGCTGGATTTCTGCATCTCCATGGCAGCACACTGAGGTTCAGATGTGTCTTTATGCATTTATCATATGTATAGAATCCTTTACTCTTTTACATAGTTATCCTTTACTATGGATAAACACCATAAAAGGCAGATCTACAGTCACTGAAGGGTCAGGAGCTTTGGATGGTCAGGCCCAGAAGACCCAAACAGTCTGACTCTTCAAGACACTGGATTATACTCTGTGTCAAAGCAAAGCTCTCTTCTAATTTTCATAGCAATGGTGGTGTGTTATATTTTTAAAACACTGAATAAAAGCCTAAAACACCCAAATTTTGTACCATCACTTTTGAGTTCATAGATAATCAAGATGTAGGATTCTCCTACTAAAGCAAAATCTTTTCTTTGAAGATAGACAAAGAGAGCTAGGGTTCAGCATTTCACCTTTTACTAAAAATAGGAATGATGATCATCTTTCTGAGATCTCCTTGGCTAAGAAACCAGGCTCCCATTTCTGGGATGGACGTTAGGATCCAGTGTTTCTGTATACAGTAAGCAATGCTGAACTGGTGTTCTTTGCAGCATCACTTCTGGGAATCCCATGGCTGCTACAACAACAACTCCGGCTATTGAACCAATCTCTTAGGTAATCAGCCTCTCCCTTATATCATGTGCTGGCTTTCTTTTTAATTAGAAAAAAATGCTGTTTCTTACAAGCAAGAAGCTTCTGTCATTAGCAGTGTGTGTCTGTCTTTGGGCATTTGGTCCCAGATTAATTTAGAAGCTGAAGCAGGAGCAGTCTCATGAGCAAATCAAGGTTTTCCCCCTGTCATCATGAGAGATCAGTACCGCTCTAAAACACTTTCAGGAAGGTCCCACTTTGAAATGGCCTTTAATACCAGTGATTTCTAATGGGACGCTGAAATATGACAGCAGGAACGTGTGCGAAGAGTTCTGAAAGTCTAACGACAGTCTAACGTTTACCTTTTGTGTTGCTAATCTCTTCTGCTGCCAGGAGATTAGTTTTCAATATGTTGAAATAAAAGCTCATTCATCCTTTCAGGTCCCAACACTATACAATTGGAATGTAGGTTCTGCTTCTCTTTTCCCTCTCTGGGTACCTTAAGCTGAACCTTACTATGTTTTTTGCTTTCTGTGCTGTTTTTCTGCCACCTTTGTTCCCCTGTTTACTCTTTCACGTGGCAAATTGCTATGGATCCACCTCAGCTTGCCACCTCCCAGCTTCCAGCTTGTTTTGATGTTTGCTGTTTACACCTGCCCCTATTTCTGTATGGTCCTACCTTTCTATGGCAAAATCTACTCCACCTCCCAGCTCTTGTTCCATGCCGATCACCAGCAGACCACCCCCAAAGCAACACATTTTGCCCAGGACCCACAGCAGCTCTAAATATTGCATCAGTGTTTCTGAAAAATGTGGCCTTTTGCTCCCTGCTCATCTGACCATGCTTGTGCCTTCCTGCCTCAGGGAATTCAGGTGGAAAGAGGTTAAGCTGCAGCTACAGTGGGATTATAGCCTGTCTTGCATAAGATTGGCTCTGCAAACATATATTATGCCATGATCAAAATGACAGTACTACTTGGTTGAGGAGACTAACAACATTGTGTTTTGGATGCAGCTCAGATTCTTTGACATGTTCTCCATTTAGATTTTTCCTGCAATATTGTCCTCAGATGTTCGGTTTCATTTGTGTCACTTGGCATAGATTAATGACACTGCAGCTCTGAATAATTTTATTACCTACCACTGTGTATTGATGTTAATGAATTATGTTATTTCTGCGCCATTATGTGTTATCGTCCTTCAGCACAATTGAGACACAATGTATTGGTACTTGAAAGATGTCCTGCCACTTCTTATGACTTGAACTGTATTTTATTTCCATGGTTTTAGATCTTAAGCTTTCCTTGATTTATATGGCTCATCTGATGGCACACTTTTAGGTCCCTGAGTGACTGCCTAGGAACTCTTTCTTTTGGAAAAAATACAGATTATGAAACATTTAAGACACTGTCCAGACTTCCCTAATGTATTTCCATCAACTCAGTGATGAAGAAATGTACTCGTTCTCAAAAATGATTTTTTGAATCATTCACTAGATATATTTGGAGACGTATACTAGAGCTGGTGTGCAAGAGTATGTGTTTTAGGCACCATGAAGCCAACTGAATTATCCAATTGAAAGATCTTAGGGGATCATCTAGGTACTTAAAAACCTGAGAATTAACCAAGTTCTTTCACCTCAAGTGTGACCTTGTTTTTTAATTTAGAAGTCCTGTACTTTCGCTCGCTCTTTATTGTGGAATACACTAATAGCTTTTTGCTTGTTTAGTAAACTGGAATTTAAGTTAAACATCAGTTATCTGGCACCTTTTGTCATGTATGACCCCTCTTATACTGTGAACCGCATTCTGTTCGTGGTCTGTATTTGTAACAAAAGGCCTTTATTCTGCATGAAGAAATAGAATTAATCCATGGGCATATAAAATCACTTAACATCTGCAGTCATACTGGTCTGTAACAAAAAGAATCTTATTTTTACTGGGGGAGATAGGTGGGGAGAATAGTAAATAAATTACACTGCTGCTGTAATAACTGTCTTGATTTGTTTTGTTGTTGTTTAGTGTCCTTCAGAACTATATCATTTGAGCAATACTGCTACTAAGAAATCAATGTGCTCAGACAATTACCAAAATAGGGCAGTCCCATAAGATTTGTTGTGTTGGTAGTCATAAATAGAATGAAACACTATCTGTAAAGGCAATAAAACACTACCATGAAAAGCCTGGCTAATTATGTTTCCCTGCAATTTCAGTTGATAACACCACCTCAATAGGTATTAGACTTCAGAATGAGTAAAGTAATTTGGGCAAGGGAGATGAAGCCAACAGAATTTACTGGGTTATAAGGTCACGTAGGGATTGTATTAATTTTTGGTAAGGTCTGCTGTCACATGGAGTATCAGCCAATATAGAAGGGGTTTCCTTAAATGGATGTGAATGATCTTGTCAACTTGACAAAGTTTTTGTTTAAGAAGGTGAACCAGGTAAATCACTAGCTCAACTGTCAAGCATCCATTAATGCATCCCTAACCACTACAGTGCTTCTATAATCTATGATGATCACAATATATTATAGCAATCTCTCAAACAGTCTTACTGAAATACCATCATGTTAAAAAGGGGGTTATATTCACAGCTGTCAGCTCATGGTTTTTTGGGGTTTTTTTTAGATTCTCTGAAAGCATCAAGCAAACTGTACGCTATAACAGATTTAGTGAACTTCTAATTTTGTACTGGAAATGGTTCTCATGCTAAATCCAAAACACAGCACTATACCAGCTACTAGAAAGAAAATTAACTCTATCCCAGCTAAAACCAGGACATTATTACATAGTTTCATCCTAAATGCAAGATTAGGAAATCTGCAGTGAATTACTTGGTGTCAGGACTACATAAATCAATAGAATACTGCAGCATTAAATAACTGCACTTAGTTGTGCTCTTATTTTGTTGTTCTCCTAGCCAGACTCTGCTTTGGTTTCTCAGGGAATGTGTCTAAATGTGCATGGAGTACACTGAATTTCCTTTTTCCAGGGACATCAGATGTTCATTCTCATTCCTATCCCTTCTCAGTTGCTCAGCATTATGTGCCTCCTTGATTTTTTTTCTTTTTCTGTCCTGTCTTCTAAGCACAATAGCAATGAAGGTAAAGTTTGAATTTAAATAGGAGAAATACCTTACTCTACTTCCAGTGTCTGAAGTTTCAGTATGATTTCTTTGAATGTATTCTTATATGTAGCTGTCTGTCAGGGAAAAGTTTTGTTGACAGGGTGGTATCTCTCCTGTTTTTTGAGCATTGTCTGTTCAGTTTCAGCAAGAAAAAGAAACAGACATGATTTTAAATCTACAAATACAAGGAATGAGAAAGCAAGGAGGGTGGATTAATTACATACGCAAGGGAAATGCTATTAAAAGAACTTCTAGGGTATGTATCAGAAAAAGCTTCCTGTCGGAAAGAGATGTGGATATAAAATAGGGAGGTGGTTAAAAAAAATCATGATAATGGGATGTCTAGATACAAACACATTATCTAAATCTGGTTTTAAAAGCCTTGTCTGGGATAATGCTGCACTGATCTGGCCGGATGGATCGTTGAGGTAGCTGGAGGGCTAGACATTTCTAGCCTTTATTTAAAAGGTTGTGTACTCTGTTACTACTAAAAGCAATAGGAGAGCCTGCAGTGACGTCTCACATGTGAGTAAGGGTGGCTGACTCTGGAAGATAGGGGCAAGGGAGAGAGCAAAATTCAGGGTGCGATGTAGTGTTGCGAATTGCAAGCCCTTGTACGGCAGTTCCCTACCCCGTCAGCTGTGCCGATAGCACTGTTTGTGGGGTCATGCTGTGAATCAGGTGGTGAAACTGGATGTCTTGCCTGCATTGCTTTGGCTGTTCAGCTCCTAGAGTACTGATAGACACAACTGCAGGGCAAAAAATTGCAACGTGGGAGGTAGAAAAAGCAGCAAGGAAAGATGGGAATTGTGAAAGTTGGCTCTGTCACCAAAGGCAGCCACCCTCAATGAAGTGGAAAAATGGAAGGAGTGGGGAGAGAAAAGAGGCATTTAGAGCGGGTGAGGTGGATAGATGTTTAAGAAGACAAAGATAGGAAGACAACCGGAATGACTTTTTTTAAAAAGGAACTTGAGGAGACCACAGTGAGTGGACATAAAGGAGGTGAATGGATAAAAGAATGTCCATGGACCTAGGAGAATGCTGGTCAGAGCTGAAATGCAATAGCAAAATCAAATTACAAAAGGGATTCTGGAAGTGGTTGGAGTAAGTTATACATTATATATACGTGTGTGTATTTGCTAATGTGCATGTATTACATGTACTACTAGTTATGAACACGAAAGTGTTAGAAGTCCTCTAGCTGGTGTCTCTGTTACCAAAGGCTGGACTTCAGGAGGGGATTCTGAATCTCTCTTT
>NW_009204684.1:17748-34122 GCF_000690835.1 Fulmarus glacialis
TGTTCTTTGTTCTGCTCCAAGTTTCAGCACTAAATCCCACTCTTAGCCCAAATCCTCTTAATTTGATGTCGCCATCTGTGAAGTTCTGACTTGTGGCTTTAAGGTTTTCATATCCAGATATTTTATGAAAGACGTTCTCCCTATATATCAAATCCATCAACGCTTCTAGGAAATTCTGCGAAGTCTAATGTTTATGACCACTTACTGGTGGAAAAAATACTGTCTAGAACTTCCCTCTGAATGTACTTCTCCCTGATGAATTTCATCCTTAGAATGTTCATGGATAAAATATCATGACTCCAGGCAAAAGGGAGGTTATATTGAAGCAGTCATAATACACTGGCCATGTTGGCTTGAGTGCTGTAATCAGGAAATTGAATCAGTATGTGACTTCTTGCTTGCCATGAAAATCTCACAGCAAATGCAGTAGCAGAAACGTCTAACAGGTTGGAATATGCTCTCGTAAACAACTTGTTAAATAACTTTGAATACTAATATCTTCAAATCGGAAGCATGTGCGTCATCCAGACAGAAAAAGAAAAGGTTACTGAATTAAAGGTTCTGTGAATTTGTCACTTAAGTAATACATGTGTCAGCTGTGGCTTCAGCACTAACTTTGCTGCTGTCATCAGGAGGAGGTCTTGTATCCTTTAGTGATCTAGTTCATGGAGGTTTCCTTATGGTGCAGAGTTCACAGGCTTACAGATCTAGAAAGATGCCAAAAATTCTTGAAGCAACGCCTGGTTCCTTCTATATGTCCAAAAATAATAAAGGGAAGGCGCGGTACAAACTTGGAAATCTAGCTATAACATGCTAATTACAAGAAAAGGGTGGAGGGAGGTTAACTCTGGAAGGTTGTATGGTGAAACAGTACAGGCTGAACTTGGCCTCTTGACTTCTCTGTGTGCCTTCCTACTCTCCAAGGCCACACACAATCAAGTTGAGTCCAAAGCAGGCCTACTAACCCTCCCAACAGCTCGACAGACTGAACACACATCCCAAATAATGTGGATTTTTGGAGAATGGTTCTTTGCTTCATGGAGAACGATGCTGGAAAAGGCCTCAAGAGGTCTCCTCTTCTAACATCTCATTTGAGACTAGAGAAGGACGATGCATTGTTTTTTAAAAAGGTGATGTCAATCTCAGGTAAAGCATGGCATCCTTTTTCTGGCTGTACCTGGTTTTGCGTATATAGGATTTCCTTATTTTTCCTCTGTTTTCCCTTATAGGCATCCTCTTCCTTCTACATCTTCCTGTCCTTACAATTTCATTTCACTGTAAAATACACTATAAATTTATAGTAATAGCAACTTGCAGTGTGCTTTTCAGTTTTCAAATAATTTTGAGATAGTGTCTGTTTTTCAAGAGTACCCAGAAGTTTGAGAACCTCAGGTACTGGGAGCTTTGGGAAGTTTGGGTTTTTTGGTGTTTTTTGTTTTTTTTGGAGATGGTAGTATCAGCCATTCCATGTGGCTTTGATAGACACCGAGGGTGAACGTAAAGATGCTGTCAGAGTACTGGCATCACAGACTTAATGGCCATGTGTGAAAACCTACACGCTTACAAAATCTGCCCCTCGATTAAAAACTTCTTCTCAGACCAGACCACAAATCTTTTCCGCAGCCTTCATCTCCAGGCACCCTTTGCAGTGTCTGGAGACTTCTTGTGTCAAGTGCCTCCAGCATTCCCAATATATTCAAGCCTGTGTTGGCCAGGTGACAAGTCATCAGCAAGCCCTGGGCCTGGAGCACCTCCTCCAGGGCTGTTTCTCTCTCTTTTCCTCCCCTCACTCTGCCAGGCAGGGTTTTGCCCTTTTTAAAACATGCTTTCCCAGAGGAACCACCATTTTGGCTGGGGGGCTCAGCTGTGCTTTGTGGTGGGGCCATTGGAGCTGCCTGGAATTGGTCAGAGCTGGCTGTGTCTGGCACTGGGCAGCCCCAGCCTCTCCTCACAGAGGCCCCCGCAGCCCCCACCGCCAGCACCTCGCCACCAACACCCATTACAGGACTCCAAAAACATCCTGTACTGATTTCTTCCTGCAACAATTTCTTTGTGCTGGCCTGTGTCAGCTGCAACCTGTATAACACCATGAGAGACTAAAGAAAATAGTCAGCAAGATGGATGTTCCCAGCCCAGGCGAGAAGCCTGCTACTGTCTCTTCCTTGTCCTCTTTTTCTTGCTTCCCCTTGTTTATCTGTCTTTTCTCCTCTCCACAGTCTGGCAGTGCTGCTGAATGGCAGTGACACAACTGGCCAGATAAAAGAAAAAGGAGGAGTACCTGCACCGCCTCCTCATTTTTTTTTTGGGGGGGGTGGTTTTTAAGTGACCTGTCTCATGAGTTTCTTTGCCTTCCTCACTTTAATAAATCATTGTTGTGATAGTGGCTGTAGGTTATTTGTAATTTGTCTGTTTGATAGCATTGAATGTTATTTTTAATCTTAGCAAAGGTTGCTCAAAGCATGCAGAAGAGTTCCTGTGGCATGTAGCATAGAAAATCAACATAAATATAGGTTCTTGCATGCTCAATATTAAGGCAACTTAGTTTTTGTAAAATGGGTTTTTCAAGCACATACATCATTCCATAGTTAACATTAAACTGAAAGGATTTAAAATATAAATAAAAAGAAGCCAGCCTAATGCACTTTAAATCAAATGGGGCCAAAAGGTCATTTGACCTAGTGACACATCTGTGTTTATCAGCAAGGCTGGTCTGGGCTGTTTAGCTATCTGCTCACCCCTGGCAGCTGAGGAAAAGACTGGGCTGAACAGCCCCTTAATTAGTGTGACTACATTGCTGGATATTATGCTATGACATGGCTGTGATTGGGACTTGTCAGCTGAAAGAGCTCCACAAAACTGTTGCTCTTTATCTGGGCTGAGCAATCAACTTGACAGGTGAGCTGAATGTCATTAATGTTTTTTGTCATCACTGTTATGATAGAGGGTTGTAGAGTAAATTTTATTCTTAGCCTGATAAGTTTTCATGACAGTTTTGCAAGGTTAATTTAGGCCTGTAGCTGCAATGAATGAAGCAGCACTGGAAATGAGCCTTCTCTCTCTGAAGCTTCTCTTCTGTTGGGGTGTCTTGTTATCTCTGCTAGCAGGTCTCTGATGTAACACAACTGTGACAGCTGAATCCTTGACCAGAGTGCCTCCCAAAATCATCTGTGCCTTTCCTAGCAAAGGCATGATAGAAGTGGCCATTTTCTTTTGTACGAAATATAAGTGTAAAATAACCGCAATAGCATTTGCTTCTTCAATAGACTGAATCCTGGTTTCTTAAAGAGACATAGTAAATATTCTGCCAATATCAAGTATTACATTTTTATAATCTAGATGTAGTTGTGATGTTGCAGCATCTGGAGTTCTGCTTGACTCCATCTGTGAGATGAAAGACGTTATTTGAATCTCAGAAGATCCTTTCCTCCTGCCTCAGGAATTTAAAATCCAATAATTGTCTTAGATTAACCTAACCAGAATGAAATACCTTGAGTACCCTCACAATTATATTGTATCAAGAATGGCAGTAGGGCAATGCAGGATTAGCCATCGGCTACTCCATGTTTATAAAGCAACAATAGGCTGCTTCCTGTCAGTGAAAGAGAGCTTGGTTTCCTTGTTTTTACTGCAACCATGTTGTTGTGTTAACCTCACTGCTGGGAGTGCAGGTAGGAAGGCACAGAGACCCCACCATGAAGGGGATTGTGCATCACACCAGGCAGTGCCCACAAAAGCCCCTCTCCTTTTTCCCAGCTGTGAACATATGGGGTCAACTCAGATTCAGGGCTGTCGTGGATTGGGGTAAATATGGTAGCACTGAGATCAGTGGTGTTCATGGGCTGGACTTCACCAAAAACATGGCCAGCAAATATCACCTAGCTCATTTTCTTGTGTATAGCTGCAGGAATAAATCGCCAGAGACAGACAGTGTACTACAGCCCTTGTCCAAGCAGCAGAATTTGGATAAATTGATTATCTGGGCACAGCAGCATTATGCCGTCTTTCACTGGCATCTTTCTCAGGTGTACACAGTGGCAGATGTAGCTGAATTTTACTCTGTGCAGCAATATATACACTGAAAGGGTTAGTGGGCAGATGCTTACCTGGTATAAATTGATGTGGCTTCA
Source organism: Fulmarus glacialis (assembly GCF_000690835.1). Lineage (NCBI taxonomy): Eukaryota > Metazoa > Chordata > Aves > Procellariiformes > Procellariidae > Fulmarus > Fulmarus glacialis. Next base: position 21,876 of record NW_009204684.1, read on the forward strand.
TTAACTTCAGTGAGACCATGCTGATTTAGAGCCGCAGAGGAGCTGGCTCTGTGAAGCAGTCAAATTTATAAATGACTGCATAATCTCCTAGAAAGTCAAGTCAGGCCAACCTCTGTGCTATGACATTTCCTCTGAAACTCACTTTAATAAGGTAATATTTTCTTCCAGTTCCATAAATGCAAATCAGCTGAACTGCACTTCACATACTTTCTCGTTTAATTAGAAATTCTTAGTTCAACTATACTGCAACTGCAGGTGAAAGTGAATTATTCTAACAATTTTTCATTTTAATTATCTTGATTAGCTTTTCCTTCTTTGCAATTTTATTATATCTCATTTCAGAAATGTCCTTTAATTTAAGACAATAAATAAACTTTTATTTAGCAAGCTGTGGAAACTAGAGGATATGATGCAAAGAAGATTCAACTCATTAAGCATTAATGTTACTAATATTCTTACACTAATTATTCATTAAGTTGATTGTCTTAGCAGAAAAATAGGTTTGCCTTCTCTTGTGGATCATCACATTTTATTTGCATATGCCACAAAAAAGATAGAAATAGCAAAGCTTACCAAAGTTAACGCTAAAATACTTCAGAGGACATAATGCATTTAATTAATTTCTCGCCACTAGATGTATTTAAGGGGTCCCATTTGGGTTTCAGCTGGAAAACTCCAGATATGTCCTTTCACACACTTTTAGAGGAAGTATGTCTATTCCTTCATAGTTTCTTTGTTTCTGATGAAAAAAGGCATCTATGAAGGGAGGAAAAAGTCACCAGAAAATACATGCAATCTCCCCTTCCAGCCTCCTGAAAATCCCATCATAAACAGAATTTCTAATATCTTAAGTAAAAAAAAAAAAAAAAAAAAAAAAACAAAAAGGCTGCAGGAAGTTACTGTGTCCACTAAGGATTTTGTTGCTATGTATTTTACAGGGGCAGTAGTGTGTCTCTCTTTTCTCAGTAAAGCCATATATTTTAAATTTTCAAAGACAGCTGCAAGAATGGGGCACAGGAAAGAAGATTAAACCTGAAATCAGCCTGTTTATGTAATCCAGGAGGAAAGTTAAGGGATGACTTGATCATGGAGCCTATAAAGTCTCCAGCTACTAAAATGCCTGGTACAGGATGCATGTAGAATTTAGATCTCTACATCTAAACCTGCACTCTTATAAAACCTCCTCTTAGCTGCTATAGTGCCTGGAGATGCCTGTATTTCACAGATACTTTCCCTGTTTGGTTTCGAAGCTCTCTGCAGGACTGCAGACCTGAATTGCCTCTCACTTAGCAAGAGAACGGTGCCTAGCCTGTGTCTTGGCCTGACTAACATCCTCCACATCGGCTCCATATCTGTGCCCCAGGGATGTCATCGACAAGAGCCGTAGGAATGACTGATGAAAGTACCCGGCATTGGGCTCCATGTTAAATGCAGGGAGGTTTGTGTTAGTGCAATGTGCAGCTAGGTTGTGCACCTGCCTGGGAAGTGCAGGGCTGAAGTTTGCTGTGATCTCATTTCCTAGGACAGTGCTGTAACTACAAGGCTATCTTGAGAGGTTTCTGGTGGTGGGCAGCACTCTTTACCCAGCTCCCAAAATTGTGCTGCTCTGCAGGAAACCATTAAAGAACTGAGAGTCCAGGGAGTGAGAAAAGAAAATTGAATACAGGTCTCTATGTATACCAGTGTTGGGCACGTTTTTTGAAAAAGAAAATGGTGATGTGGGTGTGAACTTTCTTTGTTCTCTGATCCAAGGATGGATTTAAACTTGAGTTTTCAGATTCCCATGTGAGTGCTCTGTCAATGAGCTGATTTAAAAGGCAGTCACCACCACTCTTGCATACATTTTGAAGGAAGGCTGAATCCTCCATAGCTCTTCCACAGAAGAGACACTGACTTTTACCTTTGGGGGGATGATCCTGTCCTGGTGTGTGTGGGGTGATGGATCTTCAAAAGCCAGAGGTGACTAATTCCCAGCTACCAGATATGCAGATGTGACTTTGTCCTGGATATTTCCTCCTGACTAGCCTTCTACTGCATACCAGCAGTTCATATCGTTTTGGGACAAGAGTCTACCCCTACCTACTGTGTAGGGAGGCTAACTCCCAGTTATGGATTTCATTCTGGGAGGGATCAAGTTTTGCAACCTTTTTGTGGTTTGACCCACAACAGATTAAATAAGGAAGAGTCTTCTGAAAGATAGGCTAAAGACTGAAATCTGAAGTTAGTCAATTTTCAGTAGCAAATAATGGCACAATGGTTTCTGTGAGAACATGTAACTGCTGGAACAATTTGTGATGCTGTAGTGGGATGTCTGTGATAGAAGGTCTTTAAATTAAGCATTGGGAGTCTTCCTAGATGATCTATCTATCTGAAATGATATGCTGTGTGTGACAAGTTCTTGGCCTCTGGTAAAACCTCATATCAGAACTGCTATGGATGTGTTTATTGGTTTCTGCAAAATTTTATGTTGTCAGGCTTTTGAAATTGAGGTTCCTGGCCCTCAATAGACAAAGGGTGAATCAGAATTGTACTCTCATGCAGTGTTGTGTAAGGTCCTGCTCACGTGGTGCTGCTTATTGTGTCAGGGAAACAGCTGAAATCAAAGAACAAAGACTACAATCTACTCTTCGAATCTGTTTTCCATCTTGTTCTGCAGCACTGGACTCTTTTAGGACTTCAAAATCATTCCCTGAATTATAATACAAGGTCTGGATTATCTGGCAAAAGTTTCAAAACTCTAATCTAGCTATGGCAGGTGTGCATAAGAGACCCTTGTCCCATTCTAGGGACGGAGTGAGATGGTAAGATGCAGAAGGAGAACCTGACGCAGTCTACCTTGGAGGAATATCTCTAGAAGAGTTGTTCTTGAAGACCAGGAGAGACTCTGGAAAACCATCTTTATAAGAAAAAGGGTGTTTGGCTCAGTTTAAGACTGGAAAAGAGATACACTAACATTCATAGAAGAAGAGTTTCTGTTCAGTAGCTGATGTTTGAGTCACTTTTAGCTTTGACTCAGCATGACTTTGTCCACAATGCCAAAGATCCCATACATGTCTGAAACCCACATTTTGAAAAATGCTTTTCATTAATTTCCTATTTTTATAAAACAAGGTAAAGTGCAAATTTAATAATTAATGAAACTTACACTCTGACACACAATTTTCAAACAGTGAAAATTAAATTTGCTTTCCATACCAAATCTTTCAATCCTTCTGAGCATCCCATGCTCACAAAATCCTACCACGGATTGATAAAATGGAGCCATTTGAGAAAGCAGCATGCCAGTCTTTTACCTTTTCTCCCAGATTCTGCTACTTGCCACACTGGAAACAATCCCAGGCTACTACTTAGACTTTTCTTTGGTGCCTGTGAGACTAATTGTTTTCCCAGCTGCTGTTGGAACTAATACACAAGAGGTCACTCAATGTTTCAAATGCCTGGCCTGTGTGATTGATACGAAAGGTACATGGGACCAAGCTGGCACCTAGTCTCTATTCTTTGAATAATGATTTATTGAGTAAAACAAGTTTTTACAGTGACAATATTTTTGTGCTAGTAGCCTATCAATATCCAAAGCTCATAAGATAAGTTTGAGTTGAGGTAAGAATCCATGATGACAGGCAGTCTTCTGTTGTTTTTGTTTTTCCACAAAACTTCACACTCTTGAACAGAAGAGCCTTGAGACCACAAAGTATAAACACAGCTGAAGAGGAAGTAAGATCTCAAAGGGATAGCAATATAAGAAATGGTGAAAACGAGATAAACTAATGTACACGAGCGTGAGCAGAAAATAACCTCTACTGCAATTCGTTTTTCTCCTGTCTTAGAATAAGTCAGCTTGCAGAAATGAAATCCTCTAAGGAAAAGTTGACTTCCAGTATCATTGAAGGTCATAAGAAAGTTTTTAAGAGGTTCTTGTAGTGGATAGCACTGACCCCATTAGGAGTTCTGGGCATGGCTGGCCTTGCCCTCTGAGGAGGTGGCCCAAAGGCATCTGTTGTAGAGATGGGTTAAATAAAGTCCTGAGCAGGAGGCACATTTGCCTGAAAGCAGCTTTCTGGGCAGAGGGGAATCTCTCTTGGGTGGAGGAGGGTTCTCTCCTTGGTCCTTAGGTGTTTGAAGAGCACTGATGCCTCACCTATGTTAGGCTACTGGCTTCTTGAATCACGTGGCCTGTGTCACATGTTGCTTTTGTCTTTGAATTCAAATAATGCATGTCTGAGAGAGCTTTTAAAAACCAAAATGGCCTTAGCTTCTGTGGAAGAATGGAGAGAACAACTAACAGTCCTATTAAGAAATATTAATTACTGGCTTGTAGAGTTTCAACTTTTGTGCCTGTCTTTGCCTCTTAGTCCTCTCCCTTTTGACCTTGCTACTGATCTCATTTCTTCATCCACCTCCATTACAGCCTTCATCACTGCAGCGAGAAGGTGGCTGGGAGGGGCATGTCTGGACCATTTTTGCTACACATGCCTGCCTGCAGAAGAGGACTTGCAGGCTCATCTTCTCTTTGATGCTCTTCACTCTCATCTGATCGGTTCTTGTTTGGAACAAATTGCCCACCGAGAAAGTGAGAGCAGGGCTCAGGAGAAGCACATTTCTCACACAAATTCATTCACTGAGAGGTAGCTCTCTTCTCATTTTCATATTTGACCTGGTCTCATATCATGAAATATTTCTGGAGCCCCAAGGCTGCTGTTTCAGCTGGTTGCAGTCATGAAGGATCCCACTACACTAGGAGTCTTAACAGTAATTTATTTACTGTTAAATTTCACTTAAATACCTGCTATATTAATTTCTCAGAAGTGTCTTAAATGTAGGTTTTACTGCCTTTTTACTGCCTTCTATTCTTTGTGGTTCCCTAAGACTCTTCTTTTAAAGGTTATGTTAAACCTAGGCTGTAGGTTTGTTCGAGAAAAGACCAGGAATATCTATGTGTCATGGGTATGTTTAGCTCTACCTGTGCAGGGAAACTCTCTTCCGTGGTTGCTACGGGCTTAGTTCTGTGTTGGGGCATCTCAGCCTGGCATTAACTTTTTAGCGACTGGAAAGAAAACTTTAGCTCCAGACATACTCTTGCTTTCGGGAAGACCGTATCTGACAGGTTGGATCCATCCAGCAGTAAATATTAACAGCTGCCAAATGTCAGGTTTAGAGTTGTGCTGTGGAGCTGGCCAAGGCAGCAATTACTTGTATTTTAGCTAGTGCTGCACATTAGCTTTAGTGGAGATTGTTTAGAGGCTCAGTAGCTTAAAAGCAGAAATCACTTACATTCATATTGGATATTATTACAGATTCAGGAGAGTTGGCCATAAAAACACTTAGCTTCCTGTAACAAAAGGACTCCTAGCCAAGCAAGTAAAATGTTAATGAGACAGCAAGCACTCATTTTAGTGTCTGTAGCCTTTCCCTTCAAGGTTTTGCTGCTTCATACTCAGGTTCATTAGAGTGGAAATGGTTGACTTTAAAAAAGAAACACCAGCTAAATTGCTAGGGTGTAGAATTTCCTTTCAGATCATAATTATAGGTGATCAACGGAGTGTGTAATTAGTAAGTTGGGTGAAGGATATTTCCAGAACAATCAGCAGCAATTTTCTCCCTGTTGTTCCTTTCTCTGCTCTGAGGCCCTTTTGTCTGCTTTCGTAGGTGTGGCTTTTTTTAAGCCCGGAAAACACAAGTATAAAAGCTTATGTCAGATAAGAATGAGACAATAAATAATAACAAAATTTTAAAAACCTGCAACGGGATATTCTGTCTTCACTGTAATTGGCCTTACTGATTTTCACTATGTTTCCAGCACTTGAGCACAGATAGTTGTCCAGAAGAAAACAGGCAGGCTCATTTCTGGCCTCCCTTGACAAACCTGTGAGACTCTTGCTGGAGCCTAGATTTGCAGTTGTGCAGCAAAAATGTGAGAAGCTGTCATTGTCTTCAAATATCATAGGAATGTCCAGGCTGTTTCTTGGTGCTATGAATAATTCATGGAATAATTCAATGAATCTGTCCAGTATGGCTAAAAATAGCTGGGTAAACGGAATACTTTTGACCTTAAGAAACAAAATCTGTCTCAAATTTGAAATAAATAAATGAAAAGCCATAGAAAAATTCTGTGGAAGCAAAGATGTCAGTCTGTAAACGTACGTGTGGTATTGTATCCTGGAATGAAATATGGCTCATCTTTTCCCTCTTAAAAAGAGACTTTCATCTATCTTCTTCACACAGTTGTCTAGCTAGAAGAATGAACATTTCTCGTAATTAGGATGGGTCAAGGCTTTTGGTCATGTCTCTCTGTCCCTGCAGTTAACAGGCACACTGGCAGGGCATGGCTTTGCTGTTTCCCCGACTGACAGCTGTCTCCTCCCCCATTGTCGATCCTCAGCGGACGAGTGCTGCAGGAATGATGGCTGTGAAAAGGTCAGGGATGGCATCCAGCGCAAAGACCTCACCCGCGGCCCGAGCGGTTCCTGCATAAGATAATGTGGAGCACAAGGCCCTTAGTGCTGCTGGCTGGGGTCGGGACCGAGGATGCATCCAACCCGCCCCCCTGCTTCTGACAGCAACCGCTGCGGCCTTGTACGCAGGGCAACTCTAGTGATCCTTCTTCTGCTGTCAGGGATGTCCCGCTGCTAATGCACTGAGGGTTTTTCCTCATTCACTTCCACCGGTTGTATTTTAGAAGCCATGGATGGGCCTGTTCCTCATGGATTTATTTTGTCCCCTGGTCTGTTTTGACAGTCTCCATAGTATCTGACAAGGCCACAAATTAATTTGGTATTGTGGTAATAATAACACTTCCTTTAGTTAAGCTTTTAACCCTTCTCTCTGTTGACTTCACTAGGTGGCCTTTCGTGGCACCTGCTATTGCTTTTGTAGTGTGGGAATATCTTCCCTTGACACAAGGAGCTGGATTTGGATGTTGTGTTCAGTCAGCCTTCTGATCAGAATATATCCCAAGCTCCTATTTAGTGTTGCCAGACTCCCACAACAAGCTCTCACAAATCCTGCGGTTTGTGGAAACTGAATACTGTGGTCCTAACTAATCTGGCTTGTGTAGTGCACAGAAGCAGAGAGCCAGCTGGAAAAACTGCCCTGGACTTGCAGTAGGAGGGCCAGGCACCAGTCTCCAGAACTAAACAGTTCAACATCTTCAAATAGCTGGTTTTAAACTCTGTTTATAGGGGGAAATCTCAACCTTAATTGTCAGGTTGTTAATGTCCTCTAGACGAGAATATAATCCCTTAAAAATATTTTTCTATCTATTTTAAATATGGGCACAATTCTTGGAAATAATATTTTGCTGTTCTAATCAATGCCGAATGGTAACTCATGGTAGAAAGTGAGGTTGAACATGAAGGCTCTAGATTTTGCATTTCTGTATTGATACAACGGTCAAATTAAGCTTTAGCACCAGCTGATATAGGGAACAGAAAAAAAATCCCCTACCTCATTCTGCAGGTGTGTCAGACTGCTTGCATAGGCCCTCGTATGGGTTACAGGAAAACAGCTGGTACTTTCCTGCTCCTGTCTGTTCCCCTCTGACCACATACTGAGTACACAGTGCTCAGATTAACCACTGGTTATGAACAACCACAGTGATGGGGTTTCTTCTAATGTCTTGAAATAGCAAGAAAGGAAGCGGTTTGGGCATGGCTGCCATACTGTGCAACCGGACTGTCCAGCTGCAAATGTGAACATGCAGGGAGAGCACCCTTTGTCTGGCAGAGATAGTCAGAATTTTTCTCTTCAAACACTTGTTCAATAAAAATAAAATTCCATAGAAAATTTCCTTACAAAGCATTTCTTGGGCTTTTATTGAAAACCTAGATTCAACAAAATCTGATAATGTAGACTTGGCTGGGGGAAGGATCATGCTTTCTGTGTAGATGCTTTATTCGACAGTGAAAGTTTTCAGCACGCTTTTACTCTTCTGAAGAAGACATGAATAAACAATAATTTTTATTGGCAGGGTAACTCTTTGGCAAGGGGAAGATGGGGCAGGGAGAGAATAGACGTACTTTGGTCACCCGCTCTAATCTTTGTACTTTGACACAAGGTTTTTTAGTGTGAGGCAAACAGACAAGTAGAGCTGCGAGTTCACCCTATGGGGCTTTCAAGGGAGAGATGTTGAATATGTTTTTAAATAAATGGCACCTGCATTATTTATTCATAACTAGCATGCTAACTGAAAAATGAAAACAGCTATGCCAGGTATTTCAACAAAGCTTTGGCTGATTTCAAATACAATCCCTGTCAGTAGAAAAATAGGACCTAATAATTTTGACCACTTCAAAGCTTTACCCAAATGATTTGTTTACTCTGTGACTGGTATTGTTTCTAGATATGGGTGTTTTGTTTTCATGCATTTTTTTGAAATTTGCATTAATAGTTAAAACTGCAAATTTGGGACATGGATGACTCAGCAGCATAAATTATATATGTAGCAGCTACTGATCTCTTTATGCAACATGGGATCATGAGTTCTGTTTTCCTGTTCTGAGCTCACTGTGAGCCTCAGTCCCTCTGCCACTTTGAATCAAAATTTCTTCTTTTCCAAGGAGTATGTGTTTTACCTGTTTGCCTTGAGCTAGAACTTGAGCACCTGACAGTGACAAGGCTTGATTGCATTTGTGACTGCTTTCTGGAGCTCACAGAGAAAACGTTAATGTTACTGAAACTGAGACCCGGACTGTGTCACTTAACGTTTTCTTGGACATCAGGGCTGGGGGACTAACAAGAACTGTGAAAGATTTTTGGAGGGATATGCTACTCAGATTCAGTCTCTTTGGGTCAGAAATTGCCACGTGGAGACTTGGACCACACAAATTCTCTGAAATACGGTCTGTGCTTTGAGCAGGAAATGTTTGATTATCCTGTCAGGGCTCAGAGATGAAGCTCTTGGGCAGAGTCCCTGTGGATTTGGCGTTACAGCATTACTGCCAGGGACTCTGGAGATGCAGATTTTGTTTCTGGTGTTGTCCTGGGCTTACTTTGTGGCTTGGACAAGGCACATCATCTCCACAGCCCTGGGATCCTTTATGTAATGAAGATAAAGACTCCCCTCTCAAATACGGCCTGTCCAATACCCCCATTTTCATGCACTGAACTTTTAGGTTGACTCTGGTTTACCTTTACATGGCGGATGAGGGAGTACACACTTCCCTTCTGCACTCAAAGGGTTGTGCTTGCCTGCTAGCTGGCCCCAGGTGCATCTTACAGATGATAGCCTGATCTGCAGTGCAGCAAGCAGTGACGCTGGTGTCAGAGTGCCTCAAAACAGAGGGGCTGCAGGAGATCTACTGGCTGGCTTTATTGCCCTCTGTTTTTTTGCATCAACACCAGACACAACTTCTAGCACGTGATCTAATGCTGCTTTTGTCTCCAGTTCAGGACATTACACTTTTGAGAGACTTTCTTCAAGGTGGGCTATGTGTCAAAAACTATGGCAAGAACAGCCAAGTCCTATCTCCTCCTTACTTCATAAGCTCTAAAAGACTTTTAGGATGCAGAGTGTTCTTTCCCTGATTCCATCCTGATTAAATTTGGATTCCAATGCTTGGGTTCCCCATAGCGGGCCCAAGTGGATTCAAGATAAAGGTGATCAGCTAGAGCAATGTGGGTTTACTGTAGTCCACAGATAACAATCTGCCTGGTGCTCTGAGCAGTTGTCTTACCTCAGGCCAGGTAGCATGCAGAGCCCTCTTTGTGGGCTCAAAGCCTAGAGGGAGGGGAGAAGAAAGAACCTCTGTGTCCCACAGTGGAAGATTGCCACTCCAGTAGAGCTCAAAGTCTGCTTAGAGGGCTGGTGTATTTTTTTTAAATGGCTATTCTGTGAATGCATGCCTAGTGTAAAAGCAGTTCTGCATTTCAACCTGAAAAAATCTTCATAATTTAACAAAGGAGAAGTGGTGTCTGTTTAATTGCCTGAAGCCACCATTAGTCCTCTTGCCTCTTTCGCTTCTGGTAAAGTAGTACACATGAAATGGGTTGCTCCCTAGAAATAAAATTGCTGCCTCTTGCTGAGGGGAGAGCTGAGAACCTCTGGAGTGTCACGCTGGCTTGCAACAGGCCAGGGCTGCAGACAGAATGGAGGATTGACTCCCTCTATTGTTGGGAAGGAAAAAGAAAAATCTGCAGCCCAGCTAATAGTGTTCTTTCTCTGTCCTTTCTCTGTTTTTTTTTTTTCCCCTTTTTTTTCCCCCCTCAGTTTTAATTTTTACCTTTTCATGCAGTGGCTGGTTGCAGCCTCGCAGCTAACAGATGGCTGGTTTCATCTGGCCACCTGAGGGTCTCAGTTGCCAAGTAAATTCTTGTCACAAGTGGTCAGCAGGGCAAGGCTGCTTGTCTCTGCTGTCCTCACCAAAGCATGAAGCAGAAAATCAGCCATGCAAATCTTTGTGCACTTTATTTCCAGCATGAGTGCATGCTGATGGAGTTCCAGATGGCTGAGGCACACGTCCTCTGGCTTGCCAGTACCTAAAGGGCAGCATTGCCACCTGCTCTGTGAAACACAGGTTGGCCCATAAAGTCTGGTTTGCAGAGATTACCCTTTATACAATGTATAGTATGATAATGACCTTGTACATACCTCTCTCAGAAAATGTTTTGTAGCAGTTATTTACTGGTTTCATTGTAGTTGGTGGCAGTTAATTTCTTTTTCTTTTGCCCTCCTGCAGCTTATTTGCAGAAAGCTCTTTCGCAGCTCTAAGTCATGAAGCCTCACCTGCTCCTGCTTTTATTCTGAACACAAAGCCTTGCACTTCATCAGCATTAACTTATCCTGATGCATCCCAGACAATGAAATGATAGCTGTTGGGGCTATTAGGAGAAGCCTCCCTGGGCTGCTAGATGCAGAATTTATAGAGTCTGTCTTTAACCTTTTGGAAAATGGAGAAATGTCTCATTATCTAAAATTATAGCCTTGTACACTGGAGAGTTTAGCTATTTGAACTACTTAACCAACTCTACTGCTAAGATTTTTTTTTTTCAATATTTAAAAACCTGAAGCTGCAAAAATTGTTATTCCTGTAGGTGAGGACATTTTCACCACACTTACAGGAGAGGGCTATACCCATATGTATTCCGGTCTGTCATTCAAAGTGATCTGCTCTCTTGCTGTGTTGCATACACCTTCTCTTAATAGCAGCTCTTTCAAAATCTCACCTGAAGAAGAATAACCTTTAGATATTGTAGGTTTCACATGGTGGAATTGAATGATCTATCTTCTACCCAGGAAGAGGCATAGATAATCAACAATGGTATTATATGAGCTTGTTACAGAATTGATCTAAGGAGCACACTGTCACTTTGAAGGAGATTCGTGGACTGTCAGTTTGGTGCTGTGCATGCTCCGAGGCAGCAGTAGTCAGGGAGAGCAGGTCTGCATGTTGCTTGGCCAGCTTTTGGGCAGAGGAAGAAAGTGCCAATAATCACAACAGAGGATTAAACTAAAGCCACAAAGTGATTTACCCAAAATCTCACAGGGAGCATGTGGGCTAGGGATTATAGCTCAAGCTGTTGAATCTTAGGTCAGTGTCTTGGACAAAAACTCATAATTCCTCTGGGAACAGCAAAATACATTGTGGTACAATCAACATGGGAGAGGTGGTGTGAGTCCCTGGGACCAGACCCCAAGTCCAGCATGCTCTGGAGATTCTGGAGAAAAGCTAGTTTGATGTCAAGTGCAGTGATGTCAGAGTGGGGTGCTCAGCTTGACATTTGCCTATTCTGCCTTGATGTAGGCTGTACCACACAGGACACAGACCCCCTTCTCCTGCAGGAGACAGATTCCCAATGCAGCTCTATGTGCTGCTCTGGGAAACGCTAACAAGCAGCGCAACTGCAGCCCCTTTCTTTCCCACCTCCCTGGGTTTATCCCTGACTGACCTTTGTTTGGCCTTGCTGTCTTCAAAGAGGGACATCAAAATTGTGTGAAAACCCAATGCCTCAACAGAAAGGTGTCCAGACAGACCATACTGCTATTGTAAACAGGCTTAATTTTATATATTCTTTTGCTTTATGTGCTGCAAAGATTTTTGCTTTGAGGGAATTCTCATACAGCTGTTTGTTTTATTGTAGCGCTTATCCTTAGAGGAAACTGTCAGGAACTGCAAAAACATTTTCCTTCACCTTTAATCCACTATAAAGCCAGCCCTTGAAACTGTTTTGCTCCCAGAGACCTTGGGCAGTGGTATATGGATTGAGACTGGCTCCCATTGTGAAGCCATCCTGCCGAAATCGACCCGGAGAA
>NW_009204684.1:34153-45609 GCF_000690835.1 Fulmarus glacialis
TAGGCAACACATACCAAGATCCTCCTTCACAGGCCTATAAGAATAGGTAATTGCTCATAAATTGCTGTTGTGCTGCTTTGATTTCCTTGCTGAGGAGCTCTTAGCTGAGAAGACCGATACTTAAAGTGAAAAGAAAGAAAGGGGTGATGTTACTTTCTGCAGCAGAATACAATCAACAAATACTGAAGTTTTACAGGTGGGTGGTCAAAACTGCTGGGTTTTCATGCGTTTTCAGAGGGCACCTACTTGACAAATACTCCCTACAGATCCACCAGCCTCGTGCTGTCTGCTGGGCATTTAAAAGTAGATGACAGTGGTCTTTACCTTCCCAGGCTATGAAATAAACAGCATAACTATTTTCAGTGTCAAAGTCTGAATGCACTGCGTGACATATCAGAATTACAAACCTCCCAGCTTTGCAGAGCTGAATTTTTATCATGCTAACTCCTCCGATGTGAAATAATAGCCCAGCAACCGCACTGAACTCCAGTTGTTGTAACAAGCAGGTACAGAACAGGCTCATGTTGCATCCAATAGACACATGAGCCCACACTACATACAGAACTTTAGTATGAGTGCTGCAAGGGTATGAGCAGGATTTCAGCCCACATTATTCCCAGGAGCAGTTGGTAAGTCTGGCTCTTGTCCAGCAAGCAGATACACTTCCTCAAGACGGTATGATCTCCCAGCAGGGTGGTACTTGGTTTCCAGCATGCAGGTACAAGTAGTGCACCACTTGCTCCTCTTGAAAGATTTAAGATGCTCAACATAAGTTATCTTGCCTTTGCCAGCAGGCTGATGGAGTGTTATAGAGTGACTGGCATGCCTCCATCTCCACTGCAATTTATGGACAAATAAATTAAGCCTTTAGGATCCTTTTTTCTTTCTGCCAACCTCTGTAGTACTCAACTTCTCCCATTTATAAGTCAGATGCCTTCTATTTGAATGCTATGTGACAGATGTTATTCTGGTATAGGTTAAATGCCAATGTAAAGGCATCCAGGGAGGCTGTAAAAGGCAAATGATAATGGTACATAAGTAGCAAAGGGAGCTACTCAACAGCTATGAAACCTTTCACTGTGATCCTGCAAGTCAAGTATCTGCTGGGGTTTGTACTCCTGTGTGGGTAGGTGTGAACTGGAGGAAGCCCTAGGCTTGGTCCCACACACTTAGAGGAAGTTGTATTTATTCTTATATTTGTTCAAAAACCAAACAAAAAAGTGGTGAGGTACAGACACAAAATAGCTATTTTTTATGAAGAGACTTTAATTTACTTCTGAAAATGTTTGAAACATAGGTCTTGGTTGTTATCTAATGATCTGGAAGTATAGATGTTTTACAGGCACCAGGGGAGTGCAGAGGTCATACTGAATGGGAACAGGAGTCACAATTCCATGCAAGCCCCTGCGTTACAAAGCATGAGGAATCTGGTGGCTTCACAGCACAGATGGGAACATGGGGAAGCTGGGGTTTTCCGTCTCCCTTTGCATTTGCATTGCAGCCTTACAGACCAACAAACTGCCATTATCAGCTGGAAGGGTGCAGCTTTAAAATTTCTTGATGGGTTTGAAAGGGATTACCTGAATCCATCTTTTATTGCTCAGTTGATGTGCCATTCTCTAATACACAATTGAATCCCCTTGTTCCTGTAGCACAACCTCACTTTCCTATCAGTGTCTTGAATTCTGCATGTGGTTTAGCTCTCACCTTCCCACACGTGAAAGTAGACTGTCCCTTAGCCTTGCCTGCAAATGCTTACTTTATCTTCACTGCCAGAGTTGTGCGTAGAAGCTCTTTTCTGCCATCCTGAATGGGCAGAAGGAGGACTTCTCCTCTGCTCCCCCTGATAGAACAAGTCCTCTCATGCGGGTAAACTGGTAGAAGAATGAAATGTGGCTTCTATATCCATCTTGTCACTGACTGATATAACACAGGCTGCTTGATGGGCAGCAGAGCTATCCCTACTTGCTATTTTAAAAGGATGTGTCCTGCAATCTGATTAAAGCAGTCATCACAGCTGATTTTCCCCTTGGTAGTCTCACAGGTCGTTGCAGTCTTCCAAATAATGATTCACAAGAAGTTGTGTAGTGTCTCTCTGCAGAAGATACATCCTTTCAAAGACATATCTCCCATACAGTTTTTTTCAGTCTGTGTTAGGGCATGCAGTGCAGCAGAAGATGGAATGAGAATATGTCTTTCTGTTAGGAAGAGTAAGAGTATTTTACCCTAGTTTCCTAACTCTTTTTGCTTAGCTGCAAGGGAAAAGTTTGTCATAAAATTCATGGCAAAGTTCCCATCGACTTCATCTAAGTATTCAGTGGGATAACTGTGTCACTGGAGAGACTGGAAAAGCACGCAAGCTTGGCCGTATTATGGAGTAAAAGCTTTAAAGCACTCTCTGACCGTATGAGAGTTTTTTAGGGGGAGCTGAGAACATCCCGCACTATCATTTCAGATGATGGTTTGACAAATAGGAACATCTTTTTCTTAACATCACTAATTCAATGCTCCATCCCAGCAAGATAAAAGGGATATTTAAATGTGTACATAAGAGGATTTAATTTTGTAGACATAAGCTTGAATTTTATTTTCTCTTTGCAGAGACTAAAACAGCAGCTGTGGAGTGGGTTTCTTTTCTTCCTTATTTTTTTTAAATTGAGGATTTTGAGAACTTCTGTGTGCAGAACAGGAGATGGAGCTATTTCCTAGCACGAAACGTATTTTGCAGTTTAGTTAAGCACTAGCAATAGTTGCATGTTGTCCTTGATCCAGTTCTTATGTTATCATGATTGCAGTCCCCCTCTAATCCCTGTCTACCCCTGAAAATAGCCTCTTCTTTTAAAGCTCAGTAGTAGTTGTCAGCACATCAGGATGACGTTTTATTCACAATCTGGGTTTGTGATTAATGGAATCAATAACCAGCAATCCTTTGCTTATGTCGCTGGGGTAAGCAGCTCTCAGAGGTGACAGCTGCTTGTTTTGAGGTGAAAGAAAGGTTGTTTGTAAGGCTCACAGTTGTGTGTCCATTTCAGCCACCAGGCAAAACATGAATTACCCTTGGAATCCTTTTCTGTTTTGTTTCTAGTTTCCTCTTCCATGAGGTCATGTATTTATTCTCAGGTATCTAAATTAAATGTAACTATTTCTTTGTTTGGTTTCCTAGGGAAATGAGGCATTTGGAGTCATGTTCCATGTGCATGTCTGTCAGACTATTACAATTAACTTTTGAACCGCTGGTCAATTCTAGGGGCATTTGGCAGAGGTCTTAAAAATGATTACATTCCTGCAAATGGCACAGAAATTGACAGCTGGGTGATGGAGAAAAACCCTGTTAACGCTCTTATAGAGGGGAATACGTCAGCGTTCATCTGTTACTGAACATGAGAAAATACACTTAGAAACACAAATCTCTTGGAATACTGACTTCATTCAGGTTTTGATTTCAGGTTTTGCTGTTCCTGGAATGCTTTTTGTTTGTTTATTTTCGCTCAAGGGGTGTTAAAAAAAAAAAAAAAATTGAAGTAAATGTATTTTATTTTTATGCTAAGGGTTGTAAGGCTGTTCTGGGAGAAAAAGCTGAAACAGAATCAACGATTAGTTTGGGTTTGTTTGTTTGTTTGTTTGCTTGGAAGATGTGCCAAAGAAAGAAATCATGCTCTCCACTTCCTGGTTCTGGTAGGAAACAGAATAGGATAAAGAGAAAATGTCATTTCCAGATTGCCTAGAAGTAGGAATGCCTAAGAAGTAAGAGCATCTGTTAACATATAGCTATCCTACCCCATCTCTGTTATTCCTGAGAACAGACGCAAAAAAACCCTGAAATTATTTGGTAGGTTCTCTCTCTCACTTCTTCAAAAGCACCTGTGGGCTACCTGATCTGTGAACAAAAGAACAGCAATGTCTAGCACAGGTTTATTTTCCTTTTTTTGGTGTCATTGTGCTGTACTGCAGGGTACTCATTCTTCTTTTCAGGCTTGGAGGAGTCTCTTGGCATCGCTACTGTCATTGTAACTGCTATCGCAAGTCATGCTGCAAATAGCGTGATACTGGTGCCTGCCCTCAGCACGCTTTTGCTCAGTAATGCAAAGACCTGTAGGTTTGTGGAATTTGAGATGTGGCCGAAGGAAGTGCTCCGGCTAAGCAGATTTCTCCATCTGCTAGGAAAGATCAGCCTTGTTAGGCACGGAAGAGTCCTGCCTCCCCTCCCTGGAGACTTGAGCTAGGAGATAAGAAAGGAGGTATTAGCGTACTTCATATGGGTGTGTGGTAGAATAGAAAGCAGAAAATGCCCAGCATTTTAATGTAATTAATCTTTTTTCCATTGTGAAATACATTGTTTTGTTCTTTTTTGCTCTTGCCATGTGGTCGGCTCATCTATGAGGTTAGGAAATGTTCTGTTTCTTTGGATGCGTCTTTCCTCCTTGCCCATTAACACAGAGCCATGTCCCAGCCCTTGATATTCCACACAGGCTGCCTGACCCAGCATTGTGTCTGTTCAACACCATTCTCAAATCTGTTTTCTGCCATTAACTGATTCTGGCTACAATACTCCAAACATTTGACAAATACAACAAGAGTGGTTCACATCTCATCTAGTGTAATAAGAAGCAATCTTTTCATATCCTATAAACTTCAGTGTCATTAAATTAAAGACCAGTCTACAAATATTACTGGATGCTTTCTTATTCGATTTGTGATGCTTTCTTATTCAATTTATGGCGGGGACAAAAGGGATATTTTTGTATGGAGTTTGGCACTATGCAGGCTTTTTCTAAAATACTGACATAATATAATTAGACCAAGGATTGTTTGTTTATCCTGAGCTCAAATAACTACCTTTTAAATGTCTGGTTCACATCCATTTAAAATGAATTTAACCAAAAATGTACCATATGCATAAAGAACAGGCAGAGGGAAAGGATAGTCCAGCAAAAAACATTGCTGGGCTTGACAAAATCTTGGTTTGGGTTGTAGTCCAAATCGCCATCAGATTTTGGGAGGTCTTTTCACTAATTTCCTCTCGCTTATATTGTATACTTCTAGAGCAAATTTTCTTGTGGAGGGACTGTGTCTAAATTGTCTGTTTTATAAAGGAACTGGCCTTACTTGCTGTCCTGTTTCAAAGCTGTAAGTGCTACCATGTTTCAGGTGAATTACTATGGAGTTGCGCTTGCTTGCAGGAATTCACTGTTCAAGCAGGGAGTGTGCAGGTTGCTGACCCACCCTCACATGTTACTGCAATGCAAGACAGTGTGGCTGGACCTGAATTAGCTCCTTCCCTCCACACTCGCCTTTGATGCAAATGTGGGGACATTGCTCTGTCACTGTCACCTGGGGCTCTCAATCCATCTTTGCCTCGAGCAGACTGCTCCCACTGCTCCCTGGTGCTGAGCTTGTGCTGAGACTCAGCCGGCCTGGCTGTGACAGGGCTCATCCGAGCTGATGAGCGTGGTGCAGGCTTACTGCCCAAGATCGCTACTAGCTCCAGATTCATGGCACTTTTAAGGCTGTATTTTCTCACAGATCAGCTAAATGTAGTGTACAAAATCTACGCAGCTATGGATCTTGTGTTTACCATGGGTTTGGGGGTTGTGGTTTTGTTGGAGTTTCTATGCCTTCGGTTAATGAGGCCTTAACTTGGGAAGCGGTCCTCAAAATGTGGACCAGTTAAAAAAAAAAAAAAAAAGCCATCTGAAATCTATTTGAGCAGCAGAGCATACACAGTTTCAGCATTATTCATTAGAGTTAGTTCTGTTAACTGTGAAGAATTTTTAAAGATATGATGAATACATGTTTTCTTGCAAACTCAGTGGATATTACATAATGAGAGCAAACAGCAAAGAGAATACAAGCCATATTTTTCTCCCAGAGAAGTATTTTCAGTCCTTGCTTCCACCAGTAACGATGCTGACAAATGCACTTATTTTTTGGAAATATTCACCACGTATTTTGACATACTCTGACACATGAAATCCTCACAAGTGATATCATATAGTAAGAGATAGAGTAAGTACTTTCAGGATGTTTTGAGGTTGCCTGTTCCTATTTCCAGATTGTAGGGGGAAAGAATATCTTAGCTAGCCAGAATAGCTAAGACCTTCTTGATCATCCATGTTACCAAGAGTGAAGGTCTCCAGCTTTCTTGCCTGCTCTGCAAATGTAAGAAAATGTCTGATTAAGAACAGAGCTCTTTCCTGCTAGTACCATACTGCATAAGAGCAGATATACATTAGAAAGAGTCTGAACTTCTATGATGGGTACAGGAAAGAAGGAGGGGACAGGTGTACACATGTGTTATGGAAGCAGAGGACAGAAAATGCTGCCAGGATGATTGTATTGTAGCTGAGGAAGGAAGTCCCAAAAGCTGGCAGATGTGGAAAGTGTCAGACTTGGGCTTTTCTGTCCTAATCCAGTTTTTTCTTAGCCAGATCTTCTTTTTGGTCAGAGATTTCTGTTTTGGCAAATACTCTATTTCTCAAGACAGCTGAACTGTATGACACAGGGATTGATGATAGGCAGAGGTCTACTTGTGCTATGGAAGTAATAGGCTCTGCCTAAAATAAGAGAGATCATAGCTCTCCAAGAGGCCGCCCATCTTCCCTGGGGTAAAGTTTCTCCTTAAATCTTAGAGGTGTCTGGCTAAAGCACAGAAGCTTGATGTTTTATTAGAGTTATGGTCTTAATGTGGACACAAGAGTATGAGTGAGATGATGCAGATTCCCTTGCCTCATGCTCACAGCCTAGTTTCACACAAAAGCTTGGTTCTGGTATGTTTTCTTGATTCTTTAAAGCAGCATAATTTGTCTTCCAGTGTGATGGTAAATCTGCCACCATACCAAATATGTAGCCTTTAATCACTGACCTAACCACAGCCCAAAATGAAAATCAGTTCGAGCCATTTCTGAAATCAAACTGATATTCTAAGTCTTGAGCTCAAACGGGACCAAAATATTAAAACTTCACAGCTGTGCTGTAACTCAACTCGAAATGCTTGAGATTGCCTCCCTGACTGAAATGTTCAATTGTCGTGGCTATTGGGGGACTACATGGCTTTTCAAGCTTCAATGTACCTCGCTTTAGCATACAGCAAATTTAATTTTCTTACCTCCTCATCAACACGGTCTGCAAGTCCCCTGCCATCAAAAGTTTTCACCATGTGAAAGCACTGGCACACAGTGATCAAATTACTTCTCAGTCTTCACTTTGATAAACTGAATAGATTAAGATTCTTAATTAACAAAGTAGCACTTCTGCAGTCCTCTTTTGCTCTCTTTCACATTTCTATGGTCTTCTCCAGTATGGACACCAAACCAAAATAATCTAGTGCTGTGTATAGAAGCCAACACACTTCCTTTTTTGATAGTGTGAGATAGAGTAAGATATCAGAATATGCTAGTGGATTTCAGTTTGTATATTTGAGTCATGCTGTTTGGGATAAATGTTCTGTTTAAAAACCAAGCTGTACGAAAATGAAACTCACTGGATGAATGTGTTCCTCAAAAACAGGTCAGTGCAAAGATACAGCAAAGAAGGAGGAACAACAAATGCAACCAACAGGTTTAAACGCAAATTTCTTTTTTAATAACAAAATTGGTAGCTATAAAAAGTTCAGGTGTGTTCCCTAGTGGCCCCTTAAAATGTCAGTGGTGACGTATGGGGTTTATTATTGCCTCCTTACTCAAATAATCAGTAATAGGCAATGTTATTTTATGTAGGATCTGTGGATTCTGATTCTTAAAATAAATGTTGTGTTACTTAATCCTTATTTCAAAAACATTTACTGAGAGTTGATGGTTTTTTTCCTTGAAGAGAGATCAACAGAGGTTTTACTGCATGCTTCAAACAAATTCATAGTTTATTATAGAGTTTTTTGCTATTTCATTGTATTTGCTAGACACCCTAATAGAGTAGTATTTAGTTCTGCCAAGCAGTATATAAGCTTGAGCTAATACCTATTTTCATGTTTTCTGATACAACATTTCAGACTATTTTTTCCTGAAGTGTCACAATGAAGGAAGAGGCTACTGTGTGTTTCCAATTAGTAACTCCATATTCAAATATGGCATACATCTTCCAAGTCTCTGTCACTTGAATTAAACTACTTCCTCAGCAGATTTCTGTACTACTTCCACCTACTCACAAACTAAATTAGGCTGTGCTTCCTCTTCTTTATTAATTCAACTTCCTCTCCTTTTCAGATAAACCGCCTTTTATGCTTATCATCATGTTTGGGTTCCTATGCCCCAAATTTTTCATAATGTCTGTTTTATAATTACTGTCTCATTTGGTAGTAAAACAGCTGTTAGTATAGGTAGCACTGTTCCCTGGCTGATAGTTATCTTCATGGCTTTTCCTGCTGTCACAGCCACAAATACTTCATTAGTTAGTGGTTTCCTCTCCCCCCCGCCCCAATTATATAGGAACTGTCAGTCACACAGCAAATGAATACTCCAGGAAATCCACACTGCCTTCTCATATAATCCAGCATTATAGTTTCCTCATCTAAATCTAGTACTGGTAAAAAACCAAACACTATCTAGTGTTCTCAAGCCTGCGTTTTATTCTTGTGACTAGCCTGAGAGGGCTTTTCAGTATAGGGTGATTTACTGCCTGGTGCTATGATTTAATCTGAGTGGCTTTCACAGGGAGAGGCTTTGTGACTCTGCGACTTAAAGGAAGTTGAAAGTCCACAAAAAAAGGCTCTGGGAGGATGCAGAAAAGGCTATGTGCATCCTTTGCCTTGGCATATGTTGAGAAATGAGCAGGAGAGGTTTTGCAGAACATGAGGGCTATTCAGTGTCTAATTTGGAGGTAGGTGAGTCAGGAAGGAGTCTTTTGAGGTTTTCTGTTGAGTGAAAGATGAATCCACTCGATATTTGAAAGATTTCTTCAGATATTGAGTCAATATGCCTCCAGAAAGAAAATGGGCTATAGTCAGCTGGCTAGGTTTTTTTCTATTACACATCTGCATGTCAAAGCCAGTCAACAGTGATCAGCTTTGAATTTAAAGGTCTTCACTTCCAGTGTCGATGTGGTGTGTAACAGTTCTTTCCTTCCTTAGTAGGGGCTGTCAATTGACTATTGCAGCACACCGTCCTTGCATGGATGTCCTTTAGAGAGGTGAGCTTGCTTCCAAATAAGCAGTTGCTTTCCTCTGACACTGCAGAAAATCAGTTTAGTTGAAGTGAAACACGAGAGGATGCATTCCTGAGCTGTGAGTGCATTTGAAATTATTTGTCTTCATTAGTACAATACTCTGTAATTGCCTTTTTCCCAATGCCAGCATTTGACTAACAATATTTCAAATTTCAGTCTCCCCTGCAGCCTCCTGCAAAGCCCTTAGTGCTGATTCTCTGATGTCTAATAAGTATGTGTGTGGTAGGGGGATATGTACAGGTCTTTCCCGCTGGGATGCACCAGTAGGATCTCTGACTTCCAAAAGACCATCTGTTTTCATTAAACCAAGAAGTTTATATTTTAGACTTCTACAGAGTGATCATACCACAGAGCTAGTTAAAACTGCCAGGCTAAACCACATTTTTCACCCATTTGTTTCTTAATATTTGCTCTCTTGCTCTTGAAATATGTTGGTAATGAAAGCAGACAAACTGATGTGTTCAGAGGAGAGCAACGTGGATGTGCAGGAGAGGAAGGAGCTGCACCACCCAATGGAAACTACTCAGGCTTTGCATTCAGCTTAGCGATCTTTCCTCTTTCCCACTCAAGTGAGAGTTTCAGGGATTAGTAACCACAATAAGTAGCTGGGACATGAAACGCTGTGATGTTAGCCTGTTAAGTAGCAATGTGCATTGCATAGTAGGTGAGGAAAGAGACTCCTGCTTTGGTCTCTGTCCAGTTCTCCCATAAAGTGCCAGACATGCAGTTGACTTCATACTCTTCTTGCTATACCTGCAGACAGAGCGCAAAGGGAAACACTAGGATTTGTCCCGCAGAAGAGCAAGTTTGCAACACTTTCAGGTTGTAAATTGTTGTGTTTCCTCTCTTCCTTAGGTTGAACTATTGCTAATAAAGACCCAGCCTATCCCTAATTACATGTGAATAAACAAATCCTAACTGCTTTGGTAATGAACACAACTGAGTCGTGTTATGTCTTAAAGAACTTGCATTGTCACCAGACATTTCTCTGTCACACTTATTCTAACTGGAATTATTCTAATAGCAGATTGCCTGTCTCATTAAGTTGCTAATTAGTACGTATTTATGTTAAAAGGACATATTAGTGTTGCTTTCCTTGTTTTCCCATGTTCTTAAGCCTTGAATGAAATTTTTAATGCTTTTTCTATAAAAAGGTCCTTAATTAGGTTACACTGAGAGTGCCAATTAGTAAAGATTTGAAAGTAAGTTCCCAGAGTATTCTTTGTGCTGCTGTCATCCTCACAATTGAAGTAGACAATGATAATCGCACATTTGCATCATGTGGGCACCATGTAGCAGATGATATATTGGGGTTTGAACAGCAGCTCATTTCCTTTTCCTGATTCCTGATATGCCTTTGCTAACAGTATGAGATTAAATCCATTTCTTTGGTCAGCTTCTTATAGCTATAGAGAACATGTTTCTACCTGAAAGGTAATCCTTGTGGAGAGACAGCGAATGTTTTCTCTCGGAGCTGTTCATGAAACAAACCTGATCCCCAGACTGCCTGAAGGCTAACAGTGCTATAGGAAGCAGCATACTCCAGATCCTGGTCAAGGATGCATAAGGGTGAGCGTCTGCCTGTGACTATGTATTTCACACAAAAATAATGCACAAAAAACTCCCCCAATGTTTCAGACAATAAGCAGAGACATTTTGTGTAGTGCAATTGCTTGAGTGTGTACAAGTGCCACATGGATATGAAACCTAGCATTCACATGTAGAATAATGTTCTCTGTCCACCATCACCTTGAGCGAAGCATGATATTTAGCAAAAACAGAGTTCCAGAGTTGCAGTTTTATTGTTCAGAGGTTTGACTTCTCCCCCACCCTCCTCCCAACAGGGCAGTTCTACCAGGGATCATTGGTATAGCTGTGGCATTGGTGTAGCCCAGATACTTGTGGTAGTCCTTGAAAACACAACTTTTGGCTGGATGGTAACCTACGGTGTTAAGGGGGAAGCTGGAACTATTATACAGAAGTTAAAATATTTATGTGTGCATACACACACACACAAGTATTATTGTTAGGGCTGTATTCAACAGTCAGTTGAATGCACCTAGGGGTAATTGGTATTACCTTTGCTCTTTCCACTGAATTTATTTTGTGCTAGCATTGGTCAGTCCTGTGACATTTATGGTAGAAAAAAGTAATGGGGAACTGTGATATCATATGCCATAGCTCATGTTTTGTTTTGGGGGGCTTTTTTTCCTTCAAAAATAACGCTGATCCTCACAGTAACTTGGGTGGGCTTTTTGAGAAGAAAATGTTCTTTGTTCTATTTCTTTTCTGCCTCTTTC
>NW_009204684.1:45627-51161 GCF_000690835.1 Fulmarus glacialis
CAGAGGCAGGAGTGTGGAAAAATAGCTGCTACTGAAAAAAACAGTGTGATTAGTGTGCCGAATGCTTTCCTGTCAGCGTGGAGTGAGAAAGAAACTTGTTAGCAGAGCTCAGGCTTTCAGGCCAACCTCCTGCTATCTATCCTGGGTATTCATAGCCAGAAGACGTGGATGCATGTTGTCTTCCGAAAATGAGCAAACATCAGCTTCCGTTTATAACTTCCAGGTTATAAACAAGAAAATTTGTCACTAAAACTAAGTAGTTCACATTATTTAACTGAACTAGCAAAATTTGTAATAACTAACAGTGAAATACTATCTGCTTCAAAATCAACAAAGTAAGCAAATTAGTTTCAGTGCTTGATTACTTAAATCACCATGCTAATACTGCAGAATAATCAATCCTTGCTGTCCATTGGGTATAAATCTCACTAGGGAACCTTATTAGAGTCAGTCAAACCTCTAACTGGAATCCAGCGAAATATCCTCTTCCATCTTCGAAGGAGTTGGCATGATCTTGTCAGGATCAGATATCTTCAATTATGTTATAGTGTTAGAAAAAAAAATCCAATTTAAGATAACTATAAAAACATCTAAAAATATGCTGGCATAATAAAAACACTTGCTCAATGTTCATTCAACTGCAAACTAAAAAAATCTTCAGACTGTGATACGTGTTAGCTATTCTCCTGTGTACTAAAGACAACGTTCTTACTGATTCTGGCAAGCAAGGCAATTAAGAATAGTATATTTTTGAACAGTAAGACAGACAGCTTTAAATCTTGATAGAGAACACTTGTCTATTAAACACAGCAAGAATAAACCAATAAGCACTAAAAAACGTTCAATTTTGTAGATTTGCATGCTACCTAAGTATTTTCCTCACAGCAGTCAGTTTGTTTACAACTGTAAAATATGTTGTAATTTTCTTCTGGCTTTTTAGAAAAATAGTATCTAGGTATTTAGTATCTCACTACGTCTTGTATTCCTGGCAAACCAGGACTTTTATTTTGCCTTCTCAGACCCTGCCTTAAACATGGGAAATTAAAATACTATCCTGCATTGTCTAAAATTATATATGTATGTTAAAGAGTAATTATGAAACACTACTTTTACAATTATAATATCTGTTGGAAAATTCAAAAGAAGAAACCCATTCATACAACCTTCAATAGGAGGTTCAAATGCTTTTCCTTAAGTATGACATGAAACAATACATTTAATGCGGAGAACCTGCGTACTAAGTTGTTCTTTGCATTTTAGAGGAGGGTTCCTATGACATAAGTGCTCATCTCACAGTATATTATTATGCTATTACTGTAGCTATGAATTAGATTCAAGTTAGCTAAGCAATGATTGCAAACACCTGGCAAATGTGTTGAGAACCAATTGGTCATGTATTGAACATGTAGTTCAATCATACTACTGTACTACAGACTTCTTCAGCGATATGAAGGTTTTTTGACAGGTGAAGTTCCACCGCTTCTCAAAAGCAAGTAGAGCTGGTTGTACCTCCAACCAGCAAGAGCTGTCAGTGGAGTTATTGCTGTTACAGTAGGGGGTTATAATCCAGACAATCTTAATGAAGCCTGGGGTCTCCAAATTCATTGCTTGAGAGATTTCATTCAACCTATATTTACCCCTTCCCTCTGTGAGCGGTGCAATCACTTGTAATTTTGAAAATTGGGTGTAAAATATGTAAGAGAAGAATTCTATTTTGAGGGCATTTTGCACACACTTGCTCACAAGTGTAATCCCAGAGAAGTTCTGGGCTGACGAGTTGCAGCAGCAAGTAGAATGAAAAAACACTTCTTCCTGTTTCCTCCAAAATACCATGGGTGAGAAATCACAGTGCGGGAAAAATAGCTGCAATAAAATGTTACCATATTTTTGTCAGACATATTGCGTTTGTACTGCGTGTATTCTCTAATTTTAAAATTATGCAAAGCTTCTGTGTGGCAACATTATTTCCTCCTTAACATAAAGAATTTGGTGAAGACTAGGTATTTTCATTCTTGTATCTTACAGCTGGAGGCATGAAGATATTAGAAGTGATTGCTAGACATCAGTCAAAATGGACTAGGGTCGGAACCCATGTTCCTTAATTTCTAGTTTCCTAGAAGGACTGGCATTTATTTAATTTCAGAATTTAAAAGGAACCCAAAAGTTAGTTTCACGTGGAAACTTTCCTTGAAATAATACTGAGGAATTGTCATACTTTGATCAACTGGAGTGAAGCATTATTTGGATTTTGACCTTTTCTCATATTCCACTACAGGAATATGTTGTGGGAGTTTTGGTTTAGTTTTCCAGAAATTTTGAATTTACTGATAATTTTGGAGGTTGTGGGTAGAAGTGGAGGACTTTTGAAAAGGAATTTCTGATAATATCTAACCTTATTTTTTTCCCCTCTCTGTTGGTTTCAAATTCATGTCGCTTCTAGTGCAACCCTGATGCTCTGCCCTGTCAAAGGAGTATGAGGAGTGAACTCAGATTAAGAGAGTGATGTGCACCAAGAGGAGCAGACCCCTCCATGGCTGGAATCAGTGTTGGCACTCAGGTAGGTGTAACACGCAGCTTTTTTACTTTCTACGCGCCTGCGTATGCTGACCCACAATTACACCCTGATGTGCCTGACTAGGTTTTGAAAACGATAGATAATTTAGGAAGGCAGTAGGAGAGGGAGGAGGAGGACAGTCCCTCAGCTGGCATAAACCTGCATTAACTCATTCATCATAACTCATTGATTTCACTACCATGACATCAATTTATCTAGTTGAGCATCTAAGTCTTTCTTACAAAGATTACGCTGGCTTTAGCAAAGCTGTGACGATTTATGCCTACTTAAAATCTGCCCTTTGCAACAATGCATGCCTAATCTTATCTTAATATACATACAGAAACTTGTCTGAAAGAGAGTTAGACTGCTGCTACACATTTGATGTGTGTCAAGTGACTGCAGAGAAGTGAGAAATAGAAAGTAAGCCACAACCCAGTATCTCAGTACATAACCTCTTCTCTCTATCCGTAAATGCATTTTTCTCAACTACAGCTCTGACAGTACTCCTCTGCCTTGACTCACTCTCTTTTACACAAAAATTTTGTCAGATTTTCCCCTTTTCTCACAATCAATACTAGTTGTGGATGATTAGAATAATAACTGATTGTATCGGCCTAGTGTGAAGAGCAGCATTGAAGGTGTGGTATTGAGATTGTGTGACTGGATTTTTACAGGTGTGGAGGGCTGACCAGACCTCATTCAGCCGTGGTTCACCCAGCACAGCCCTACCTTTCCTCTCTGCCTCCCTCCACTGTTAATGAGGCCTGAGTATGCCTGCTCTTGACTTACTAATTGCACTGGTGTAGACTGGAACTGGACAGTAGTGAAGTGGGAGTGTATTTATCCTTCACCAGCATTCATGCCTTGAACAAGCAGAGCTTGATTTCAATTCTCTCTTGAGTCAGTTAATAACATCCAATTGTTTTAAAATACTGCACGTGGTAACTAGATATAAAGCTTCCTGTCATAAAACTACTGCAAACAGGCTATGACCTTGGACAGTTCTGGTGCACCCTTGGCTGGAAATGTGGTCTTAAAGGAGGAATGTTTAACATGGGAGCCAACTGTAAGGGCTACAATGCTTTCTACCTCCATATTATTCTGCCATGTTGTAATTTGGAGAAGTGAAAAGAAACCATGTGACTATCAAATTATTGATGCCTTTCAGAAAGTCTAGGATTGCTGCATGTGTTTCGTGCTCCTTGGCTGTTTAGATAGACAATATAGATTTGTGGTCGATATTTTTTTTTCCCCTAGTATAAGTAATGATTCTAAGCAACTGATGAGTATTATTTTCTGTCAAAATTGGTTTTTTTCAGAATTTTTTTCCGATGTAATTTGTAATCCTTTGTCTGGAAATACAGCGTTGCACTGGTATCGTGTCTTACCTCTTTTCTCTCCATGAGAATGGAGAAACTCTTGGTTTAACTGCTTATATTTGGTGTTTGACTGCTCAAATATAGAAATTGTTTCCTAATGCTCATGAACAAGCAGGCAGAGCTGTTTTCACTAGGTCTCTCAGCTGTGCATATAGACAAACATAGGTGGGTCTTCTTCAGATGACCCCCTTTCTTGTGGTAAGAGAGGGAACAACAACTCTGGAAAAAAGTTTAAAGTGAAGCTTGAGATATGAACTGAACTTCTCAGTTTCCTTAAGGTCCTGATTATAGTGCGCTACAGAGGCTGTATTTTATGGCCCACCATTGCAGCCCTTGATGGATTTATAGACACATACATCATCTGTTGAGTCATACAAGCTTTCCTTATAGCAACAAATACTTATGTTGGATATAGCTTTAGTAGGGAGAAACAGATCCATTTTGTCAAGGAGGAAATGGGCTTGTCAGTATTCAAAAACCACTAAAGATGAGCTTCTGTGGGGTGTAGCCCTCCTCCATGTCAAGGAGGAGTGGCTAAGCATTTCTCAGGACCAGGGTTATAGTTATCAGTTTTATCAACTTTCAGTGACAGTAAGTTGTACGAAAGCCAGATGCAGATTATCTCCTTTTGAAAAAGCCTAGACTTCTTTTTTTCATAACAGTTGTATTCTCTTCCACAGTGAAACATAATCAACATACATTTACATATTTCATGTAATCAGGACAAGTGGAGGTGCATGCTAAAAGCAGGATGTTGTGGTCAGAGTGTACAGCTTCATCTTGGTATAATGCAACTATTTACAAAAAAAACAACAGCAGAAATTTACAAAAAGCTTAACCTGTGTACCCTTGTTTATTCACTTGTACTTGAATCTGTAAAAGTACTCTTTTATATTGCAGTCCTTCTAGAAACAGTGACTTTGGAAAAATAGCAAATTCTTGCTGGAAAGACAAGGTCTCACAATGCATTGTCGGCTCTGCCAGCTCTAGTGATGAAAATAATGCTTACTGATTTTTATTTTGTTCAGGTATGGAACAGTTCAGCAAGAGACTAAGCTGAATTCCACTTCATGTCATGAATTATCATCTAAGCACTTAATAAATTTTAATTAACTTTTTTTTTTTTTTTTTTTTTTTTATCCTTTTGAAGAAAATGTGCTAGGACAGATGCTGTCCAGGACATAACTAGAATACAACAGGATTGCACAGTTGTAACTGATGATTTAGTTTACCTTCTAGGAACTATTCTACCGCTGAGAAATATGAAAGGGAAAGAACACACTTGGCTTCCTCAAAGGGACTTAAAAAAAACCCCACATAAATAATCCAGGTGTCTAACTCCTGACAGTTCTCAAATCGATGAACACAACAATCCTTTTCAGAAATTTGAGAGAAACACAGGGTTTCTAATAGAAAAATACATGTGAGGAGAACTCTTGTACCCCTTTGGATGCTTGCCCATGCAAAGCTGTTTTATTTAACTAGAAAAATGTGTTGGGCCAGAGGAAGCTATGATTTTTTTCCTTCTGACAGTTGGGTTTCCTGTGTTTTGAAAGTGCACTGTTCAAGGGGCAAGTAGAAAAACAATGTTTTTATAT
>NW_009204685.1:0-58301 GCF_000690835.1 Fulmarus glacialis
AAATGTAATATTTTCCTTAAGACAACTTCGAACTGTTCAGGAATTAAAATGATGGTTTACCTTTCTGAAAAGAAAGGACATCTGATAAGAACAACAAAATTCCCACTCTCCCAACAACTCTTCTTGTATATTCTAAAATAAAAACAGAAATCCAAACTACTTTTAGGAATAGACAAGCAGTAGTTTAGTATTAAACAAACACTTTTTAGAGTGGCAGGGGGGCGGGGGGGGATTGATTTGGTAGATGTAGATATCCCTGGAATACCTAGAGAACGAACCCAATTTCAGTCTCTCTGAAAACAGCAGGTCTTATTTAGCCAGACAGGATGAGGTACTATTCTTCTCCAGATGACCTCTGCTTTCAAAGTAAAAGGGCTTAGTCCTGCTTCTGAGAGCTTCAAAGCAGTATCACAACATAAAGCAGGACATGTCACAATACAAATCTTCCTTTGTTTCATACTGATATTGATTTTGATTTTTATACAGTGGAAAAAGATAAAAATGAGACTTTACGCTAACAAATATCAAACAATTTCTGTGACAAAATAATATTCCTGTTGAAACCCACAAATTATGAAACATTTAATTTTATACTGCTTTTGCCCTTGTTCAGCATTAATTTTCTCATTTAGTTGTCATTTTAATGTAACTTCTACCACTGAGCTCATCAGAAATGATTTTGTAACTTGCAAAATAATGTTGTTTTGGTAGCACTAATGGTAATACTAGTGGTAGTCATAAAAAAAGTCAGAAAATAAACCATTAATGGAAGAAACATTAATATACTGAATATGCAATTAAATCAAAGTATAAAAAACCATAAAGCTGATCTTCCTATCCTCTGACCATCTCTCCCCAAATAAAGGGACCACAGGTGACAGATGCATCAGAAGAAACGGCTGAGCAAGGAAAAAGAATTAAAACAAAGAAGACCCCACAAATGTCAGAAAGAACAAAACCTAGGAAGACAACACAACAAGGAAAACCAAGCGCTACATAGGATATTAAAGAGAAAAATGATCCACAGGAGAATGGCAACTGTTACTATGAGCTTCCTACAGCTACCTCTGCCTTTGGATATTTTTAAAAAATTTATTAACCTGACAGCAGGAAACTTTATACAGATTGCCCCCTGACAGGGTGCCAGCTTGGTATAAGCACTTGCTATCTCTTTGTTTAGCATAAGGAAATCGAGAGGTGTTAAGTGGTGCCATGTGCACATTTGGGCAAATCTAACTTCGCCTCCGTCTGCCTCACCCGCACATTTCCATGGAGAAGTTGCTTAATCATGTGAAGTCCAATAGAAACATCCAATTCTCTTTCCTTCTCTTTACTTCGTTTGCTTCCTTTTTAATGTGGAAGTGTCTGATCTATTATTAATCTCAAAACACAAACCGGCAAGGATCTCAATCAAAGTAAGTAACAGTTCTTTCACAAATTACGTGTTTACTGTCTAGTAGCCAGCAAGTCCCCTTTGAAACAGCCAGCCGTTTATGTTGCTTTTAAACAAGTTTGGTTGTTGTTATTTTTATAACTTCAAAGACAGGGAGAAGAAAGATTAACTAATTAAAAATAAACTATTTGTCATTCAGTCATACTAATTACATACTAGGATTTCATTCTTTTTTTCCTTCCCTCTCTAATGTTAGTTATACTGTATATAAATACAGAAAATCAGACTTCAAGCCTCATTTAAGAAACACATAACATACACTTAGCTAAAAAAAATTTAGCAAAGAAGTAATTAGAAATTCATGAGAACACACAGAATTGTCTTTAAAAAAACCCACAATTAACTTTCTCCATACTCAAAATAGCTTTCGTTCTTTGTTTGCTTTTTTAAAATAGGCTGTCTTTGTCACAATTCAGGCACAGCAATAAGAGACTGATTTATTTCCATACAAGCAAGGGAATTTATAAGTGGGGCTGCAATGTTTGCCCTTCATGAGCCCAATATTGCTTTCATCAAAGGTTAAAGGAGTAAGACTCCAGTCTCCTCAGAGTTGGAATATACATGCTAGCATCGGTACCACCACTGCCTGAGCTACCTGCAATACCTAGGCAAAGCAGGAACGCTGAGCTAAGGATGGATTTTCTATCTTACCATTGCATTGTGCTTTGTGTTTAAATAGTCATAACATCTTTTTAGGCTTTAATGGGCATTTACTCCACATTCACAAGTATCCCCCACTAACTTCGGTAAGAACTCCACCAAGGAATCAGACAATAACATTATTCAGAGTAGTTATTCAAGTCCCTAACTGTTTGCAAACTCCTATTTTAAAATGCTCATGTCAAATATATCCTTCAGAAATAACAATCAATTACATAGCCAGACCTTCAGCTTCTTTGAAAACATATTTGTTAATTGAGCAAGACATCACTACATTTTAGAAAATGGATTTACAAGCCTGTATAATGACCTGGTTCTGTAAACATGCCACCCATTAACGTTCCTTATTGACATAGTCTTTATAACGAAATAGTGTTCCTAAACCACAGATTACTTGCTTTAATAAAAGTATCACACATTCAAGCACTAGCAGGATTGGTCCTATGGCCCTTACAGATGGCATGGATAACCGATAGGTCTCAGAACAAAGCATCCACAATGTGGAAATTACTGAATAAAATTATGTGAAGAGACAGGAATCTTTATATGCAGATTAAACACATTTCAAATGTTTGCTGCATCTAAAAGAAGGCTCTGATTTTAATATTGAGACCATTTGGGCCATAAGCTTCCCTATCAGAATAGAAACATTCACTAGAGCTTTAAAATGCAGCAAGAGCGACAAACACACGTTGCTTTCTTTCACTGAAATTACCAAAACTTATCACAGTGTTCCTGGTGGGCAGAGATGTTATAGGCCTTTAAAAGTTGAGGATATAACCAAAACACTGAGAATCATCCTTAAATACACTGCTGAAAGGAAAGCTCTTAGTCTGAAGGCCTTTTTTCCCCCCATAGGCTAATACGCTGTTAATGATGATAATGCGAGCTTCCTCACAGCAACCTGGCAATGACCTCTGCTCTGACCTGCAGAGACCACTGTCTCAAGAGGTAAAAGACAATTTAGTCCTTTATCCTTTGTAACTGAAATGACTCCAATGCCATAAATTCTAATCAAGGCAAGTCCGATTTAAAAAAAAAAAAAAAAAAAAAGGAAAATATATATTTCCTTAAAGAGCAATACGAGAGATCTACTAGCAAAACACAGTCAGCTAGAAACAACTTCTATCCTGTTCCGCTACAGCATATAAGTGTATGCTTATATAGAAACATGGGTAACAATATGGGAAAGGAAAACAAAATCCCAAAGCCAATGCAGGGGCTTGAAAATAAACCCTTGTTTATGGAAACGTGTGCAGATTCATTTAACTTGCATATCCCTGCTCCATATTTCAAGCATATATAGCATTATGAAAAAAGCAAAAAACTGGTAGTGAACCAAATGAAACCACAGTCTTCGAACCCAGCACAGGAAACCTAAGATTTAATTTCATTGGAACAAAACCTTGCCAGAAAAAAAATGTTAGCAGTCAATTTTTTGCTGTCCTGCAATTATTAAATAGGAAACACTTGTGCTCCACAATTACAGTCTTGGTCTTGCACTCAGTATATACTTAGAGCTTTATTTATTTCAGTAAGTTTGATGCATAGAACTACAGACTCGATCTCAAAGAGCAACTTTTTATAATACAGTAAAATTACCTAAACATGCAAGTGCATTCCCAGCTTTCTTTTTACCATCATTTAATTATGTCACAAATTACCTTCAATTAAGGATGAATTAAGGACTGGATCTAACTCCAGGAAAGCCTGCCTCAGTCCACAGGGGCTTTTGGCACTTGGACTAGCCACTTCTTTCCTGGGATTTTTACTGTACAGAGAATTTTATGCATGACATATCCCCGGTGTCTATACCAACTTTTGAATCTCAACAGTTACAATATTACACAGCTAAACATGAAAGTTTTTCTTTTTTTCTTACTAAGATTTTTTCAGACCAATACTTCGTAACTTATTCTAAACTTGTTTATAGATATTGTATAAAATGGCAACTAGGATTAATTAACTTAGGATCAAATCCCAAGGTGTTTATTCAAGTGAAGCTACTACTTAGCATTAACAAAAGGTTTCTCTAGTAAGAGCCGTGGCATTTGGCCTGGGTTACTATTTTGAAGCGTATTGCAGAGTAAGAAGTTGATCTGAAAATGACACTGCCAGGAATGTCAGTAGCCAGACTCAGTTTCTCTGTTTCTTAATTACATCATATGATTAAAATAGGAGATACTGCTTCACAGATATTTTAAAGAGTAAATGATACACCACAAGATCTCTTGCAGAGCAACTTCGCCTCATGCTGCTTAGCAAAACTGGGATTTCTGTAACTGAAACACTGTAGCTGTGCTAACTCCACACTTCAAAACTGTACTTCTGAACTAATGTGTTTCAGGATAGAAACCAACATTTTACACTTCAGAAAGTATTTTTCACATTTTTTACTCCCTTCTTGTTTCACATGATTTCAGTATCAAAAGTCTTTTGCACGCAGGTATGCAGATTCCAAAAAGTCCACTGGTATAAACGTACAAGCGGAGGATTATAGATGCAAACTCCCAGACTACAGTACAGCCTTTTCTTTTAAAAACAAACAAACAAAGCCCGAACAAATAAACAAAAAAACAAACTAAAACAAAACCAAAACCCGAGCACCACCACCAAGAGAAAGCAAGCAGGCAATCACAGATGCTCCTGTCATCACTCACAGGTAACAACTGACCACAGTGACAAAGTGCTTCTTCCCAGACACCTGTGCACCAGTTTCAGGTGGGAGCTATTTCAGATCGTCAGAAACTTATCCCAGCTCACACTTGGTATTTCTGAGACCCAAGGAGCTGCAGCATTCACCTGCTTTGTCACTGATAGCAAAGCACACATAAGAGAAACAAAAGTTTACTGCGTATCTTCCTAAATGAAAAATAAGTATAATTAATTGTACTCCTGCCCTTTCCTCACCTGCAGCAGGGACTGTTGTTGAAGAGGTACCATTTTTTGGAGTAATTGTGCTATCTGCTACCAAAAAAAAAAATAATACCCACTGTTTCTATGTATGCAGTGAAATACCAGAACAAGGAAGTTTGAGAAAAAGCAGATGGATTTTAGGAAAAGGTACAGGTGAGTAATGCAGGTCCTTCAGAAATAAACCCATCCAATCAAAAGAAGCTAAGCAGAATGTGTCCGGTGAGAAAGAAGAAAGCTCTTCACATCTAATCATTTAACTCTGTTCATCTATATGAAAATTAGACTCATTAAATATTGCTAACATCAACAAGACACTCAAATGCTGGTCATTCATTCCAACTAAATCAGTACATGATTTTCACAAATTTTTCAAAAAACATGAAAGCAGCAGCGTAGAAAAACTTTGTTCTCTATGGACCTGTCTCCTCCCCATGACTTTCTAAAACGCTCCTCCCTTTCCTGCTTAACAGATTTGGGGCACATTTTCACACAGCATGTATTAAATGTTATATTGTAAAAAGAAAATTATTATCTCTGATCACATGAAAGAAAGTTGGAGGAGAAAATTGTCCATCTCTATGCCATCACATGTCAAAAAATCCACAAATAATTTAATTTCAGAGACTGCAAAGGCCCAAAGTATGCATTCCTAACATGTTATCCATAACATTAAACAAAGAGAAACAGCTATAGAATGATGCTCCATGTTAATGTATCAAAGCTTTAAACAAAACTACACTTAATTATTTTGAATGTTTACTGCAAATCTATCTTAAGGGATGCATCTGTGACATAAAAGCTAATAATCTTTATTTTAAATTTGCTCAGTTTCACCCTCAAATGTATCAAAATAGACCCATTGTCCTTTCTTTTCTGCTCTCAAAGTTACTAAAATTAACTGAAAAAGGCTGCTGCTAAAAGATCTGTAGCATCTGTCATAATTGTAACAGAATCTCAATAAATGGTACATAAGTTCATACTGAGGCAGTTGAACTATTTCACTTACTTTTGTTTACTTGGGAATATCTTTTTAGCAGTATAAGAATCAGGCTAGCAAACATCTTGCACTCACCAATAGAAACAGCACAACGTTAATTTGTAGCTTTTTCGTTAGTGCTTTTAGGGGCATAAATTATATTTGCAGTTCAGAAGGAGACAAGATATTGTTGCACATCATTTCTATATCCCACACGGCAACTCTAATGAAAGTGTCTGTGTATATTTCACTATCACTGTAGAGCATCCAAATGACAATGGCTCAAAAAATATCCTGCCTTTTATTACAAGGCTTGTCTAAAGACAAACAATCAGGCATTTCACTACCCTCAAATTGTAGGTCCGCTTTTTGTTTTGTATATGCCTTGCTATATTTAATAGATGCACCCTAAACATTTGAGCAAATAAAATACATAAACACAGCTGAAGATATTTATACTACTCTAGACAGCTAATAGCCCTCTGAATTTTAGCCGTTACAATTCTTTCCTGGATGAAATGGACTAAAACAATTATTATATGCTTTTTGAACATTCAAACTGCTAATGGAAATTATGCTTTCCATGGAAACAAAGATTACTACGAGGGTGCTTAAAAATGGACGTGATATTCAGTAATGGTCATTACTGTAATCCAGAAATTAAATTTCAGGATTTTTTAATTATTATTATTTTCCCATATGTGTAGTGAAGTTGTTCAGTAAAACATTTTGCGCTCTATCTTTTAGTAAGGGGTAAAGAACATTTTAAAAGAAAATTACATGTATTCTTTTGTTTAAAAAAATCTTGCAGCTCTTACTGTAGCTGGAATACTGAAATCTGAACACTGCTACAGATTTCCTTACAGATTATGAAATCAAAACTTGAATCTCAGAAAATGGGCTCTCACCCCCTCTCCTGTAAAGCTGCATTCCCTTTAAACAAAATCTTTTTCCCTTCAACTTCCACCTATAGCATCATGTAAAATAAGGAAATGCTCTGTTTCTATTAAGGTTTGTCTCAAGTCACAAATGGAAATAATTAAAAGGAACTCCTTCAGGAGAGCAGTCCCTCTAAACCCAAAATGTCACTATGTACCGTATAGTGCTGCTACAGCTCAGACATCTATCAACATCTATCACTCAAGCACGCGCCTCAACAACTCTGCTCCCTTTTCTGATTAGAGATCAGAGTTGCTTGAGTTGGCTTACAGGGTGTCATCCGTTTGAATGACAGAT
Source organism: Fulmarus glacialis (assembly GCF_000690835.1). NCBI lineage: Eukaryota > Metazoa > Chordata > Aves > Procellariiformes > Procellariidae > Fulmarus > Fulmarus glacialis. Next base: position 7,242 of record NW_009204685.1, read on the forward strand.
GTCTGTGTTGGAGTGCCACTCTTGCTGCTTTTGTTTTGATTGTGAAAGGTTACACTTATCTGGCACAATTTAGACTATTTAAAAATAAATACAAATTCAAAAGGTAATTTCTCTTTGCACAGACTTTAGAAGAAATATTTCATTTCTAATTTAAATTCCAAAAACATTAGCTCCATGTGCAGTACCCTTGGTAGCCTTTGTTTACTTAGTACAGAGTGTTTTCTATGGGAATGTTTCAGCTCTTCAGCCAGCTTTATCTTTACCATATAAAATGGTAACTTTTCAGTTTAATCCAGCCTTAGAAAAAGCTGGTAGCATATGAGACACATCAGCACCTAATGCAATAAATGTTAATGAACTACTCCAAGAAAATTAAACCCCCTCTTTTTTTTTTTTTGCATTAGAGACCATGGATCAACAGAAAATATAAAATGTCTGCAACTTGCATAAAATAAGTTCATTGATGACAAAAGTTTTCAGGACTGACACTGTCATGCTGGTAACCAGTTGCAATGGGAGCGGAGGGCTGTACGCCTGCACACTCCAAGCTACTCCGTCGTACTTAAAAGAAAATTGAGCGAACAAAAAAAAAAAAAAAAGAAGAAAAAAAGAACGGGGGGAGATTGCTCTTCCGGACAACATGGTAGCAGTGAAATGAAATACCTAGACAGACTTACCGAAGAGCTTGCTGGGAGTGTCCTCGCTGTCATTTGATTCCACAGGCGCAAGCAGGGGCTCATTCAGCTCGTTGTCTGAAGTAGCTGCCTTGTCCTCACCTCTCAACTCTGCATTCATTTCACTCCGCAGTGACAGCAAGGGCTTACTGACTTGTCCAGCTATCATTGGATCCTAGGATGGGGGGGAAAAAAGAGTGAGGGGAAAAAAAAAGTGGCAGCTTTGGTGTGCGTATACTCTCTCTTCCACTCCCTCTCTCTCACACACACACACACACACTCACTCTCTCTCTCTCTCTCTTATCTCTGGCTGCTCCTGCTGTTATTGCTGGCTGCAGTCAAGTGAAGAGCTATTACAGATCCAATGAGTTTTCCATTACTCCCCACCCTATTAAAGCTCAACTAGCATGTGAGAGATTCAGGATGCTTTGGAGAAAAACTTCTATGAAAGCAACGTAACCAACACAGCTTTAATTGTGGGATGTGCTTTTTTTTATGTGTATGTTTTTACACCTCACCCTGTCCTTAACGTAGTAAGAAAAGAAATTCCTGTGTGCTCCAACGCCACGGAAGAGGAGCGCCTTGTGAGTGCTCCATAGTGATTTAAAGAGGCATCCTCAGCTGTACAACATTAACAAAATCAAATACAGTTTCTAGCATTCCAGCATTTCTATGAAAATACACAGCAGCAAATAGCCATTTCATTACATACATTCAACAGAGATACAGATTTCTTCTAACTATTCCTGTCTTCTGGATACTGTGCTCCAAAAGTCCATAAACACACACAAACACACATTTTTCTTTTGAAAATAAAAAACAAAGAAACCACTTTTTAAAAGATAAAATTAGGGAAGATACTTACACAAACAGTTTGCAATTATTCTCGTGTTTGCGACATTATATCCCCCGTAAAACATTACACATATATATACATTTAAATTTTTTTCTTGATGATTTGGATCTGTTTTATCTTCTGCTCATTGAGGACATTTGGGGGTCAGGCATTATTTCCAAGCACACTCTTATTCCGTTTGCAAACTAATAGGCATAATATCATGACAGCACGGAAACCAGAGTAAAAAAAAAAACTAAAAAAAAGGAAAGGAACAAGTGACCTTGTTGCGCGCTGTGGCAGCTATTTATTGCAAAGTTCATGCCTAAATGGTTCTTATGCAGAGAGCAGGTGACCAGCGAGCAAGTAGGTTGGTTAGCATGTTCCCTCTGTCCCGTCCTCACATTGGTCGATGTTTGCCTATGGGTTTTTTTAATGTATTCATGTCTGAAAAGTGAATTTGATATGACACATGATAATCTATGAAAATGTTAATCAATACAAATAGTTTAAGCTGTCATCAAATGCACTTCTTTAGTCAATACTCATATCGCTGAAAACAATGTCACTGTCACCAGGGCTTAATTTGCACAGCACTTAAATATTGGACTCTGTGCATCAATGCACTCCTCTTCAAATACTGTAGGTAAACACATTTTCTCCCTATTTAAGGCTGAAGCACTCAGCACGCATTTAGCTGAGCCGAATCCTCCCTTTTGAATACCTTGATAGGTCCACTGGAGGGCAAAATTAATACTTAATTGAATCTCACAGTCATCAAAATAATCAATACTTTTTTATTATTTATTCTTTACAGTCTGTTGACTGTTTCAAACCTCTGAGGGAATGGTGGAAAGGATTCATGGCTTTGAAACACTGTCATTTAACAAGGTAATTTTCAGTGGGGCATTAGGGGTTGTGAAACATATAATAAAACAAAAATGGTGGCTTATAATAGGAAGAAAGAAAAGAATTATATTTCTGCCATCTAACAAAACAGGATAAATAAAAAAGCAAGTGCGAGAGGAAAAGGGAGAAAGGAGGGGGGGAGAGGGAGAGAAAGACTGGCTTTTGAAGGGTTTTATCATATCAAGAGCAGAGCTGAGCTTTCATAATGCTGACATTTCTCATCCTGACAATCCTAAACAAGTGGAAAGGATGAGATCACAGATATCATCTTTCATCACATTCCCCAGCTTAAGAACCAACATGACAGCTTCTCTCCCCTTTACACTGTTAATTACTAAATAAAATACTGCTCTCTGTCAGCATTAGATTATTGCAGATAGCAACCACAAACATTACTCCATTGTTTTGTTTTGCCTTTTTTTTTTTTTTTAAAAAACCAGTGATACCTACCTTGAACTCTTCAGAAAATAAATTAGGCTTGTGTCTACATATTGTAAATATATGAAACATAATCAATTTAATCAATGTGGTCAATCCATGTTATTGTCAGGCTAAATTGCTGGTAATTTATTAACATTTCATTTACTGTATTTATTAGCCAGCAACAATCTGAACGTTTCTTAGATGTTTCTGGGGAGGAAACAGAAGTTAACAGATTTCTTTTGCAGATGCTGTAAAAAAACTCTGACTTGTTTTGCCTCATATTCATATTGCATTATGGACAGTCATTTACCGAGGCAAAAATTTTGTTTGTTTGCTTTCATATACTAAATAATGTATCTTAGCAGATTTTGCAGCTAAAGGTCACTGTGAACACCAACAGCATTGTTTCAAAGTCTGGGTTGCTGCCCTCAGTTTCAGCTGTTCAAAACTAACATCAAAAGTGATTCTGTTACAAATGTGAATCAGGACAAAATTTGACTGTTTTCATCAGAGTATTTTGGGGAGGGAACTAATCCTGCCCACAGAACTACACTGCTAAACTGAGGACTAACAGCAACTTAATGGAGGATGCTGAATCAGTAGGATTCTAGATTAAAGTCTCAGCTGCCAAATTTTGAAGTTGAATATATGAAAAATGGGAGAAAGAATAATGTAGGAAATGTGACAGCACTGGGGGAAACCTCAGCCCTTAGATGTTAGTGAATTCCCAGCAACTTCAACGGGGCCAGGATTTTACCTGTTATGTACATTAATAATTCGGCCTCATCTGGAGTACTTTGTTCATTTCTGGTTAGCCCATCTAAGAAAGATACATCAGAAAGAGATGGCAATGTGCGGTATGAATGATAAAGAGATCGAAAGGATTGGGAATGTTTACAGAAAAAAGTGAATAAGAATGAGCGTGATCAAGTATACAAAAAAATAAATGGCAGGGAGAAAATGTAGATCAGGAACTATTCACCCTACCTCATCTGAGGAGAAAAGGGGCCTCCACTGACATGGAAAAGTCATAAATCTAATAATAATAAAAGATACTTTTCCAAACAGTAAGCAGTGAAAACCTGTGGAACTCATTGCTGCCAGATATCACCGAGACCTGCACTGCAGTAAGCATCAACATAGTTGCTCGCATGGCTGGGCAGACTCCTAGAAGTGAATTTAAAACAACTTTGCAAACACAGAGCCAAGGACTATAAAAACTGAAATAGTATAAACTGCAGCCCCTTCCCTCAGACGGTACCAGAACCTGTAGTTAACCCCCAGGGTAGCTCTCTCTGTCAGGTGGTGAATGAATGACAACTTTCTCTATGAGCAGACAGATTAGATACTGTCTAAAATTCTAGTCTACATGAAGACTAAATAAATCACTTAAATGATGGGTTGAGGGAAGGTTTGTTTCCTTCAAAAACATATTTTTTAAAAATTGACATTTTTTAACTTCAGGTTGTCTCCAGGCCTTCGATTGCTTTCCATACTTAAGAATGTGTCTCTTCTGCAGTGGATTATGTGTGATGAAAAACTATTATTTTTTTACGAAAAGCGTAATGAATTCTAATTCCAGTGTGCAGCAAATGGCCTAGTCTGCCAAATCCCTTGGGGGATTTCCAAATGGCCTCCCTAAAAAAAACTTTGGAGTCGTTGCTATGCCAGTTGCAGGCCCAGCAGCCTTCTCCTCCTCCTGTGGCCACCTACAAAGTCCGGCCCAGAGAGGAACCATGGCACTGGAGAGGATGCACTGGGGCAAGGAATTGTGTGCGCATCTTTTGCAGATAGTCCATCAGGATCTGTTCTCCTCCCCGCCCTGGATCTCTGCGGGCTTGATGCTCACTATTTGCTTTTTGGGAAGGTGTTAAAGGTCAGGTTACGCTTTGCAGTGTAACACATTGACTGACAGCCACATAGAAGTTTTAGCTTTTCATATACAAAATTGAAAAGTCTAAGAATGCATAAAAACCAGCAAGATTAACTCTGTAAAAAGGGTTTATATGCTTTAAGTAAGAAGCAAGGGTATGTAAAAGGGATATAATTCTCCAGAATTTCAGATGGCATTATAACCATAAGAGCAAAGTTCTAGTTATGTGAGAACTAAAGAATTACAATCCCCTTATTCAAAAATATACCTGTATATACAACACATGTAGTGACAAATTTTATACGCGTCTCTTGCGGATACTCATAGAACTTGTCATCTATTTCTTGTCCAACTAGCACTAGTGTTTCCAGAGTTGCCTGTTTTCTATGAGATTTCGCTGACAGTTTTGTGCAGTGAGTGGTCCTCCCTGCTGTGTGTCTCCTTTAAGGGTGGCTTATGGCTGCTGTAATTCAGCTGCAATACCTGCTGCACCTCTGTTCAGCTCTACCGCTCCCTGACGACTTAAATTAAGCCCAACAGCTTGTTTAACAGTAAAAATGTGGATTTGCAAATGCAAATTACAGTTCTGGTTACACACCCTCTTTTAAAAGCAAAAACCTTTAGCTTCTTCTTAACTACAGCACTGTACGAAGTACAGGAGAACATTTATCTCTGTGTTAAAAGCTTTGCTTCTGCACTTTAAGGGTAAAGGTGCAGTTTCTAAGCAAACCTATTTAGTAATCAAAGACAGCTTTTAAAGGAAACTACATGGGTTTTGTGTGAAACATGCACTAGGCAGAAGTCTAAAAATGGGAGAACAAACTATTATTCTTAATATAGGACTTGGGGGATAATAGGGCTTTATAAAGGCATCGTGCGCTGGTTTAGCCACTGGTCTAAATTTTGTACTTTCTGCACCATAAACATTGTTGGTCTGAATTTAATTACTTTAATTAGGGGGAAAAGCAAGATCCTTTGTTTTGCTTTTTATTTTGCCCTTAGTTTGAAATTACTTTGCACAGACTTTATTTCTCTGGCTTAGAAGTACTTGAAATTAATTTTCTGATTTTTTTTTAAAATATGAAATAAATCATGCCTCCCCTTTAGGATTCTGATCTTGCACAGACTTCTGTTCAGGACATACACAGTGCATATGTTTGAGCAAACACTCCAATTATACTACTAATAAACATAAAATTTACACCGCTCATACATTATTCTAATAACTACACCAGCTTTTTAAAATTTTTAATCAAGACAGAGCACTATCGTAACCTCGGATAAAGCTATTCTAAGATGTAACTTAGCTTATAGTTTTTCAGTGAGGAATAAATTAGAAAGACTCTACTGGGGGAAAGGATTTGATTTATTTTGTGTCAAGTACCAATGAAATTTAGGATTACATTCCCCTTAGGAACTAGTCCTTCTTCCCTCATCTTATTGCTTCTAGAGGTATTCAATTTTTTTCCATAAATAATGATTTCTCATGGACAACCTTCTTTGATTCTTTCTTCTTTAAACATTGTTTTATCTGCTGTCACTAATGTGCTGATATTTTCACCCCAATTTATCCACAGTCTGGTTTATGCAAATTACCTTGAATCAACATTTTGTCCCCTGCTAGCCTCTGACCATTGTTACCTGCTGGCTGTCACTTCCCCAGAAAAAGTTACAGAGAAAAATCTTCTCATTTTCTTCACAGCCACCTGTACCACCATCCTTAGATGGATGTTTCCATAAGCAAAATAAACAAGACTGCTGATATAGAATCATTGATCTGCCTTCACTACTTTGACCTTGTACTTCTATTTACTGCATTACATATTTACTTATATTACCTATATTACTCATATTTTACTTACTAAAATCTTCCGTATTGCCTCTCCTTCCTCGTACAGCAAAAAGCTGATATATCCCCAGCTCTTCTCACTCAATATGAATATTATCACCCAAAACAGTCTCCACTTTTTCTCAGCTAGAATGGTATTTATTGTCCTCATGAAAATCTCTGTAGCAGAAAAGATAGTTCTTTTCTTGTCCCTTTTCTCAATACTAGTGTGACATTGGACATTGTGTTTTTCCAGTGATACTCATCTAGTATCCAGGTTGCAGTCAAAAAGGAGCATTTTCTAGTTAAAAATAACGTAGCTAACTAACTAACCAGTGCCTAATTATACTCATGTTACTAATAGTACTGAACATTAATTAACAATTTTATTTGGAAATTTAGAGAGACTATCACTGCCCATGGTGCTTTCTTTCATTTAAATATTCTTCTCGGGTTAGGCAGTAATGCTAGGATGGTCGTCTTCATTTATTTACTTCATTTTAAGTCCTCTGGAAATTGAAAAGGTTCATGCTGGTTAGTATAACATAGCTTCTGACAGAAAAAGGGTTTTTCAGAAACTCATGGAGGTTTTAATTGTAGCTTTAAGAATCTTAAAGTTGAATGAAACTTTTTTTAAAAAAAACTAAGTTTTATGTAGCAATGTCCCTTGAATTGCTGTGTCTTGAGATTGAGATACTACAACATGTTTTCAAATCATACAAAAAACCACCTCACTAAACATATTCTACCCCTCCCCAAACTATTTTCCCTAATGAAAATGTTTCGCATATTTCTTACACCTGTTGAGAGCATGCCGAAAGGTTCACGAGAGACGTCCTAGTGAATTTGCTAGTCAGGTTGCTCTGCAACATGCTGACTAAAGGCTGCAGGATGGGAATATGCACACAGCAGCTGCACAGTAGTAAATGGCTAGGTCACCACTTATTTTATAATCAGCTTGGGTTAATTGCTCTAAATGTACCCCAGCAGTCATGCTGCATGCTTCAGACAGGAAAGAAAGGCAAAGGCTGTTGGTTTCACCATAGAAAAAGTGAGGAACAACTGTATCATTGTAGGAGACTGCTGCATCTCTGGTCCAAAAAAGCCATTTCTGGAACTGGCTGGGAAAGAAAGACTCGCACATATGAATCCAGAATTTGTGTTTTTCTTGACCCATATGACACTTAGGAATCACTAATGCCAGAGTACACACAGCATAGAAGCTTTACTCTAAACGTTGCTTTCAACTCTTGGAGTTGACCTTAATGTTTCTGATCCAAATATTAATCTGATTTAAGAATCATTCTGCTCTTCTTGTTGCAAACAATTTCATCTTTAGAGTTTTCTACCATGTACAGGGTGAAGCTATATAAAACTTTCCTCTATTAATTAGGATAACAAGAGTTGTAATTTTGGCCTTGGCCTGATTATAATGATTACCCATTTAAATGACATTCTGGCTTACTGGAAAGGAGCTTGTTCATCTATGGACATGTAGCAGACATTTGTATGCATACAGAGGTCAAGAGTCAGAGAAGCTACTATTCAGGGAAGCTACCATGCTCCTCAAAACACATGATAGATAATAGCGCACAGCCACCAGGAGAAATAACAAGTCTTGAGAGTGGCGAGAGAAAGCAGCCTTCTTCTAGTTAAAGATTCTTGCAGGCACACAAAAGCTGACCCCATTTTTGAGAAACCAGAAGATCAGGCCCTACAGATCATGACAGGACAAAGGCAGAACAGGCAGGAATATTTCCACCATGGGGCCAACACGGTGGAATAAGCCTTCAAGAGACTTTCCCACTCATTTCATAGAGTCATTTAGGTTGGAAAAGACCTTCAAGATCATCGAATCAAGAGATTTCCTACTCTTCTGCCATCTGGTCTCCCAAAAGAAGGAGATCACGTAGGAGAGCAATTAAATCTGAAATTTGGATGGTTCCTTTCAGGAAGTAAAACTTTGACACATTTTCTTCATAGGAGTAGTGGATGTCAGTTTTATTCTGCAGGGAGCCATGTCAAACATAAGAAACCATCAAGAAAATTATAAGCCTGTAAGAATAACTAGGATTTTCTAAAACTTGTATACTGTGGGGCTAACTTACCAGAAGACTTGAAAAAAATTCCATTATGAAGAAGAAGACACCACTTGTATGTATACTGTGGGGCTAACTTACCGGAAGACTTGAAAAAAAATTCCATTATGAAGAAGAAGACACTGTCTTCCATTAAAAAAAAGAAATTAAACATTTCTATAAAGGTATTCATCACTCTTAGGGAAAAAAATACCATTCTACCCTACTGTAATAAACACATTATAGCTGTCTAAAGGATCTTTGCTATCAAACCAAAAACTTCTCATTCACCCTGAAAATAATTTCAGATTGCGTTGTTTTAGTCCCACACTGACCACCTAAAGGAGACATGATCCTGTTTACCAAATCATTGCACTATCTTCACGAGTGTTCTTTCACAAGCCTGCCAGTTCAATAACTTTCTTTCTTTTTTTTTTTTTTTAATATTTCCTCAATTTCTATTTTGAAGGGGCCTTAAGCACAAGGCTTCTCTTTCCAGACAATCTTGCTACATATGTTAAAAGATCCTTCTAGAACCTACAGCATCCCCTTATCAACATAATCCTTCTGCTCTCCATGAGGAAGAACAGGCCAGAAATGGCCTCTTTGGAACTAAGAAATGCAATAAAATACTCCATGGGATACTCTGAGTTAGTCTTTCCTAGGTGAAAGACTGCTCATCAGGATTTCCGCCACAAAGCATTCAAAGGATATTAATTTGGCCTAATCAGAATTTAAATATGGTATTATACACAGTTTCTCTGTATTTTCATTTGCCAGGCTTTGTATACCATGCATGCACCAGAAACAACTTTGGGGGAAAAAAATATCAAAGCCAGAATTCAGTTAAAATTGCTTTCTTTTAGAAATCAGCACACCCAGAACCACACCAAAACCAAACTTACCATAACTTTTGAACCTTGATCATCTATGAGAGAGAATCTTGACTAGGCAGCATAGAAGGGACTCAGAGCAATTGGAAGGGACTCTCCTTTTCTCTTAGTTAAACAAAAACTTGATTTTACATTACATGTCAGGATTTGCAAGTTGTAAAACAAACAAAAAAAACCATTAACCTGAATTTCTGAAAATCAGAGCATGGGTTAAACAGTAACCTAACTCAGCAGTTAATTCAATTACTTGCATTCGATCTAGGAAAATCCAGACCAAGATCTGTCTGTAGCCGGCCATGGACTTGGCCATATCAGGAAAGTCACTTCCTGTTTCGGGATAAGTATTACCTGGCTCTCACCAGAAATTCCATCAGACACACAAAATAACACATTCAAAAGAAAATTTGTTGAAATGGGGACATACCGGTTTTAGTGCAATGAAGCAACCTTTTCTAGTGAAAACTTCTTTTGCTGAAGATTTTTTGAAGTAGTTCTAATCTAATTCCAGTTTCATCCAACTCCTAGTTTGAATGCCACTTTTAAAAACAGTTACAATCTATAATACAATACACAGTCACAACCTAGACCGGTTTGGAAATTGGGTATATATTTTTCGTGAACCTTTCAAAATCCTTTATAAATAAGGGTAAAACACTTAAACAAAAACCACACCAGGCAAGTCAGGATTTCAGCAGAATATCACAATCAAAAATTTCTGGAAAATCTTCATTTCAATATCGAATTATTCTTTGTCAGCTTGAAGCAAGTGAGAAGGTCTGCCTTGAATTCTTCTTCCTAAACAAGACTGAAGGCTTCCAAAGTCTGAATCCAAACTTAGGACAGCACAGTCTTGATTTTATATGTTATGTGATTAACATGGTAGTCAGCTCTTATGGGTGCTCTTCATGGTGCTTGCCTTAATGCAGCATACTTGAATTCTAGTGACAAGTATGGGAAATTACTTCTCTCACGGCATTTCTACTGATACCATACCTTCTAGGCGTGGACCCTCAGATTGCCTTTTATCTACTCTATACATAGAATAAAATAGAAATTATGTCCATCTATTGAAGAAACTGAAAGCTTCACCTGAACTTAGCCTCACAGACTAAAATGTTCTTTTCTTTTTCCAGATACTAGAAGATGCACTGCCATAAAATGTGCAGCTCCCAGGTTAAGAATAAAAATCCCAAATAGTTTTTCTATGGTTCTCCTATGTTGAGTTCATCTGACAGCAAAACCTGCTATTATAACTACTAAACATACTTAATAATGCCACAAATACTGCAGATCAATAATGTTATGCTTTTTATATTTTCCAAGCCTTTCCCATTGATAAATGAGTGCAATTTTTTTTTTAATCATTACAGAGGGTCTTCAGGGTTACTTTTCTTCATACCAGGTCTTCATCAACACCTGGGTACCACATCTTTCTTTTCACATTGTAGATCACAACATATTAATTTCTAATTAAATGTATTCCAGATTCAACCTGCCTTTAACTATCACACAACTTCACACTTCTAATGCAACTTGCATAAGGATTTGGTTTTCTTTAAAAACTTGAAGCCCAAAGGGTGCTTCACCTTTTTGTCTATGGCCTTAATCTGCTGGAAGCTGCAGGTATACTTACAAACTCCCAATGTTTCATTCATTATGCTAGGGTAGGATATGTCATACACCACACACAGTAACAGTATTATGTGTTGGCCATATAGGAGGATCACTTCAATTCAGAGCAGTGTAACAGCAGCTTTTCTGTTTAATACCTTACAATGGGAAAACAGCATTACACTTACTGATCATTTTAGCAGCAATTACAATAACTGGATTATCAATAAACAAGGAATGAAGCATTTCTCAGATCTGCTAGTATTTTCATACATGGACAATTCTATTCTTTATTAGATACTGTTTGGTTTGGGTTTGTGTTTTGGCTTGGGGTTTTTTTTTGTTTTCTATTGGTTTTTTTTAACAAAAAAAGTTGTCATGCAATGATTTCCCATTGGCTCTTTATTGTTTCTTAAGGAAACTCCTTCTCAACAAACAATATTTTAAGGCAGAAAACCTGATCAGAGAGTAAAACAAAGCATGCAACTACAGCAACACTTTGGTGCTTGCGCCGGTTATTTGCAAACTGGCCGACATCACTGGGCTGCTCAGTTTCACCCTAGATTAACTATCACTGCTCTGGTTAGAGAGCACAGTCACAAGCGCCGTTGATTCCCTTCTGCTTCAACAGCAGAAAAATCTTTCCAAAGATCCTACTATTGTTTATCAGATACATATATAATGTATGTACATATATGTGTGTATATATTATATTTATACATATATAAAAAAGTTTTTAACAGTCCTGATTCTCTTCCCAGTGAAGCCATTGGGATTGCTGCCATCTACTACAACAGGGACAAACACATACTCAATTCTCTGCATGAAAAATCATTGAGATCTATGCAAGGGCCCTGATATGCTTGTCACTGAAATTGATAACAAAACTTCAATAGGTAACCCTAAATGTAGTTTAGCTGTCTGAAAAAAGCATAATAATCTCATAATATTATTGGCCTCAAATTACTTTTCAACCTGCTACAAACTTTATGTTATACTTCAAAAACAATTAATAAATGTAGTTTTTGAACATAAGAGTTTCTTTCAAATGATTAATATTATTTAGAGACATGGCATAATTTGCAGATTTTTTTGCAATTTGTAGGATTACACAACGTATGCACGACCCATGCACAAATATGCATACCATTACAAAATCTGTTTTTGGAAAGAGTAGCATACAAAAAATGAATATAAAAATAGTCATTAATAACTTCAGGGTGATACAAAAATAAAGCAATAAAATGCAGAATATAAGAGTTTTGATCACAATCTTGCATTATTTGTTCATTATAAGTTATTTTCATCGTCATTCTAAATGGAAATTAATATTGTGTATTTGGCATATAAATATTTGAAAAAAGCATCTTTGCTTTTTACTTTTAAGAAAAAGCTAATTCCTATGTCCATATTTATCATTAGTTTTCTGAACCTAGAAGCTACGTGTAATTACAGTTTCTATAAAGGCAAAGAGCCACCTGGGTTTCCTGCAGCTAGCTTGAGTATACTAGTACAAGTGTGAGAGCATTCCAGTATTCAAACCACTTTCACCCTCCCCGTTAGTCCTCTTTTAATGAAAAATAGCCTTTTCTTTGTGAGAGAGGAAGTTTTCCACCAGGTGGTTAGAATAGGAGGGCTGGCACCTCGGAGGCTCAGTTTTGCCACTGAACCTCTGTGCATTGCTGGTCAAATCACCTAATCTCTATAGTCTGTTTAATCAATTTGCAAAAGAGAGAGCAGGGCAAAGGTGGCTATTTTGACTTTTAAGCGTTCCTGTGAAAACGTGCAAAGTAATCTACCCTATCCCCACAGAGCCTCTACCGAACTCTTTCTTGATATATGCTTTTTTAGGGTTTAATAATACCTAACTTAAAGTTTCATAAAAACCCATTTTCCTCAAAGAATACTTATCAAATTTTAATTATATTTACTGTTAGGACACCTTCCACTGTATTTAAGTGACCCATTCTTAATTTTATCCCATTACTTCCATTTATTCCTTTTGTTAACCTACTCCTTTGATGATTTACCTGCTTCCGATATCCATAAATATCCATTTTCTCATGTATTGAGCAAATAATCAAGCTATGCATACTTAACCAATTTAATCCTTACATCAACAAAAATCCATCTCTCCCATTTCTTAACCTGGTGGCACTTCTGATCCATTTCAGAGAGCTGCTGCAGGTCTTGGTTGTGCCTGGGAAACCCAACACTGAGGCAAATTCAAAGGGTCTTCTAAGAGCAAAAGATGCTTTTTCCTTGCCCTCTTGCTACTCACTGGTACAATGCGTGCACTCCATCCTCCCAGCCTGAAGATCTCATGAAGAATTAGGAAAGCAGATCTTCATTACAGAGAAGGAAGACAGGAAAGTAAAACCCTGTAAAACAGGAGCAGAGAAGAGCTCATCTCTGCTGCAATCAGGCCCTATCCTTGTTCCTTTTCTTCCATAGCTGGAGCTAGCACTGCTGTTTCCTCAGTAATATTCCCTTTCCAAGCAGTTGTTAATGTGACATTTAAAACAACTCCCCTTAAAACCCGAGTAGATGGTTCTTGGTCCTTAACCTACTGAGATTTTTTTCCGGCACATTCATTCTTGGTTTAGGTGGTTACAGCAGTTGCTCTCTCCTGAAGATTTGCACTGTTGTGGTGAGTTGACCTTGGCCAGCAGCCAAGCACCCGCACAGCTGCTTGGTCGCTCCTCTCTCCCACAGGATGGGGAGAAAACAGAAGAAAGGAGACAAGACTATGGATCAATATAAAGACAGTTTGATGGGGGAAGAAGAAGATGCATGTGCAAGCAAAACAAAATAAGGAATTTTTGCCACTACTTCCCATTGGCAGGCATATGTCCAGCCAATTCCAGGGCAGTAGGGCCTCAGGGCCTCAGTATGCATAACAGCTACGTGGGAAGACAAACACCATAACCACAAACATCCCCGTTTCCTCCTTCTTTCCCTCAGCTTTTAATGCTGAACACTACATCATATGGTATGGAATATCCCTTTGGTCAGTTGGGGTCAGCTGTCCCGGCTGTCCTCTCCCAACTTCTTGCCCACCTCTAGTACAGATACTGTGCAAGGTCTGCTCCACGATAGCCAAAACACAGGTGTGTTATCAGCATGGTTTTAGGCACAAATCCAAAACACAGCACCATACGGACTGCTATGAAGCAAGTTACCTCCAGCCAGCCAGCCCCAGTACAACAATTCAGATCTACAATTTAGGAAAATGAATGGAGTGCCCACGTCTTTGATATTCTTTGAGCTTCCTTTTTGCACAGCCAGGCAGCTCTGCTCAGCTTGCAGGCTTGACGGTCCCAGCTCGTGTGCTTCCTCTGGAGCCAAACACGGGCTACTTTCTATCAGCTGACTCCAGCCTAACACACTAGCCTGTAGAGTGCTGAACAGAAAGCTTGGCATAATGAAAGCATCAGCAAAGAGACTTAGGCAAATATCAAACAAGTGAAACCGGCTACATTTGGGGCGAGTAAACCAGTGACTTAAACCCTTTTTTGCTTGTTTGTATTTTAGACCAAATTATTATTCATAGATTGAAATCAACTTTCTCATTTACCTTTACCCACATTTACTTCATCCATTTATTTCTTGGGTTATTTAAGTATTTGTCAGCACTATAGTATCTGAATGTTTAATCGCTTGATCTCTGTGTTTCCACGCAGGCTGGAGTGTCCTCAGAATTTGCGTGGATATTAAAATGTTCTCTTTGGCCACAAAATCAAGTTGGTGAGCAATTACTTCAATGTGATACCTTATATAAGCTTACCATCATGACTTCACTTTAAACATTGTAAGTCAATGAAATTATATTGTAGCCGTTGACAACACATACAATTTTGCCTGTTTGATATCCCGTTACTGCAATAGCAACCACAATGGTTTTGGAAAAAGCTCTTTTTCCATAAGAATGTGCTACCATTTTTGCACTCACAAGTAGGGCATATTCATAGGGAGCACAATAATTCCACTTAAGTGGCTATCACAAAGTATTTGCTTGTTTCCAAGAGAATGTAAAGTAATACACCCACATGCCTATATATAGAATTACTAGTAAAAGATGACCAACAGCTCCTACACAGAATTAAATCACTCGCATAAACAATTGATTCACCTGTGCAGTCAAAATAGCAAAAGCATTAAATGTTCTTAGACTAGATACTTAGCTAGGACATGCGATCAGTTGTGTAGCACCAAGATATGCACACAGATCTTCCCTATAAAGTATGCAAAACTCTAGCAGAAAAGAGAAACTGTAACCTCTACATAAGTAATACTATTTGTACAGTTCTACCAGCAGTTCCCAAACTTCCCTATTCCGCTCACCTTTCAGCTTCAAATCCTAACATATACAACCAAATTTCTGTTGGGCTCAAAACTACCTCTTCATGTAGGAAGCCTAGAAACTCACAAGCCTTGAACTCTGAAGGGAATACACTTCAAGGGAAAACAAACAAACAAACAAACAAAACCAAAAACAAAACAAACAAAAAAAAGAGTCATGCCAGTTTTAGAGGACTATGAGGATTAAGCACAGAATATCACTTTCATTATATTCTAAGGCCAAGTGTTGTATGGAACAGAAGTTAATAAAATAAGGAGAAAATCTAAATCCACAATGATCAAAAAAAGCTGGACTGCTTTTCAGTTTTCTAGGATCATATATTAAATGTGAAGAAACATCTAATTCTGTTCCATGTATCAGTTAAAGAAAAGCTACTGAGCGGCTATGCTATAACCCATTTAGATTAATCAGCAACTCAGCAGGGATCGGGGTGCATTAACATGAATTGCATGCTTAAGCAGCAATTCCCTGGACTTTATCACATCAAAATCTGCCTTATCTAGTAGTTTAAAGCCTTTATGATCTTAGAAGTCTCACATGGCCACATGCACAATCCTTTACTCGGAGAACTGTTCCCAACTCTACATCACTCCCCAGCCTGATTCCAGCACAGCAACTGAGAATAAGTAGTAATAGGAGGAAAAGGACAGACGATCTAACAGTACAAACAGTGATCAAATTACTGGGCTTGTTTTCTGAAGTCGACTTCTAGCTGCAGACTTCCACTATTTTTTATTCTGTTTTTACAGACATCAGGCAAGAAGAAAAAGTGAATGAATGCACACTTACGATGAGAAATTGTGAAATGAAAATTCTTTAATTTCCACCTCTCTCCCTCACAAAAACTAACACAGGTAAGGTAATGCTTTCAAAAGTACCTAGACACACATTTCCTATGATATCAAAGTGATTTGGAAGACCACAAACAAAGAAGATGCATGACACTGAGAAGTGACAACAATTACACTGGGCTTCAAACCCCAGTTTTTAGGGGTCTCATCATGTTACCTCCCCTTTGCAGTCACTCCATCTATAGGATTTCTTTCTCCTAGATGACCTAGGGTCTGTACACATCTTTAATGGCCTTTAACGAAAAGATGACAACATACCGAAAAGCACTACAAGAAGCCCAACCAGGTATGTTAAATTTATTGTGACAGACAAACTGAACTGCCGTGATGAAAACAAAGCCATGTTTATGCTGTGGTTAAATTATGGCTTTAAGATATGATAGTCATTTATCTATATCTGAAGGGTATAAACTGGTCCTTCAAGCATGTAACCCTGCACTAAGTATACATACTGGAATCAATGGGACCACTTATATGATCAGATTTTGTGATGCTGGATTGCAGCAGTGGGAGCAAATTGCTCAAAAGTAACCACAGAGCTAAGTAGGAGGAAAAGGATGAAAGTGACATTGAAACACCTAAAATGGGCATTATGAGTGGGGGAAAAAAAAAAAAACACAAAAGCAAGTGCTTAGACTACAACCTTGTCCTGAAAAAACAAGTAGAAAAAGCTCTTCTGTTTGTGATAATTGAAGTTCTACTGGACAGAGAATTGTATAACACAGGAGTGCACAATCATGCACAGGTAAGGTGTCTTCTAAGCTAGATCACCAAAGGTCTTTCACTTCAAACTTGCTGCGAGTCAAAGAAATACCTTTTGCACTGTTATCCAGTGAAAAATTTTAAAACACTGCACTGACAATGAAAGTAAAAATGAGAGAACTTGTGATTTTGTGTTTATTTTCTCTCCAAAATTCTTTCCCAAGTTTGCTGGGTTTCCCTCTAAATGCTGTCTCTACAAGCTCAGCCTAGGATCTCACCATCAAAGTGGGTTCCCTCTTGCCTCATATACCATATTAACATGATTAGTAAGTTAAGACCTCAGTAACACCTATTCTAATCCTATTGCCTTCACTACGGTTCTGCAAGTGTAATTTAGCACTTCGTTTAAGGGAATGAAATTGCAAAGGCAGTCTAGAAAGTGGAGCACGGTTTATAACATTGCTGATGACAATGCACAGCAAGTCTCTTTCAGTCTCCCAGTTGGTGTCACAGATACAACAGTAGTAAAACCTGATTTTGCTTAGTATGCCTGCTCCGCATACATATTTACACTGATATGATACTTTTAACAAAGAACTATAATGTGCATAGATGTTATTTAGAAAACAACTTCACTTTAACGATGAGCATGACAATTATATAATTTCATGGCAAAGTCCTATTTTTGGCTCCCTGTACTGCTTCAAATCCCATTGCTTTGGCTTGCAACATTTATTTGCAAGAAAAAAAAAAGCCAGATACATTCTGAAGACCAAAGAGAAAAACTTACACTAAACTTGGGGAAAATTTGTCAGACAATTCCTGTTTGCAACTCACGGGGGCAGGGGGGGAAAAGTATATGCTCTGAAATTTTTCACTTGTGACTAATGTGCCTCTGGTTTCCTTATAGCTCAAGAAAACTTATTACCAATGCTGAATATCTTTACGTAATGTGAAAATATTTAAAATGTTAGAGCTTAAGTCTACTGAAAGAAATAAGCTGTGAGTAAATCACTTCACAACTGAGTATAGCTAGTGAGAGAAGTGTGAGAGAAGTTCCTACTTTCTCAACAATTTTTGGAGAGCATTCAGATCAGGTACTATAGTAACACCCAACTGGAAAAAAAAAAAAAAGCAGCTCCTCAAAATGCTGAACAGCTGTAACTTATGATTCAGTTGGAGGAAGGGCCACAAAACCTTGAAAACAATGCAGCTCAAAAGGAAGTTTTCTGTAGGTCTTCATCTGTGCATGGAGACTCCAGCCTTGAGGCTTCACTTCTTGTGCCGAATTTTGAGAGCTTGAGGTAAAGGCAATCCATACCACGGGTGCAGGTGAAGATGAGACAAATTTAACAGACGTGTACTTCCTAAGAGAAAGCTGGAGGAGTTCCGACCTGTTCACAGTGACCGTACTGCCATCCAGAGGTAGGCTGCAGCTCAAGAGCGAGCAAAGTCATCTTGAATTGGCACAGAGCAAAGACCTCCCTTCAGCCTACATGGCAGACTCCAGTTTCCAGGAAGCTGTGCCACTGATGGGGCAGTTCAGTTCTGCAAGGGCATGAGGTTTATCTACTATTTGCGCCCTTGCCAAGCATGAATCTGTTGCAGAATAGTCTCCAAGCAGGTTTTTCTAGTTTAGTACCAGCAGTCTCATTTTTCAGGACAGTTAAATGCATGCACACAAAGCCTTGTGGGCACAAAGTATTATTGGTCTAAAAAAACCCAAACCAAAACAAAACCAAAAACCCAACAGCATGGCAGGGAGGGGGCTTTTATAAAAATGTTCAGGACAGTCTGAGATTTATTTTTGGACAATAACCTGAAAAGACATGGAGGTCTTACTGAGTCTAACTACCAGATCTGGTTGATGGAGAACTCCCTAGGAAGTAGTACTGGCATTCATACGTTTCCTTTCCAGGCTTCTGTGGTGAACATTTCAGTTTATAGAGGGAAGGCAAGAGGTGGAGGACAGACTCTGTCTTTTTATTTCATTCAACAAGTCGAAGGAACTCAGAGATAAAATGTGAGAGGTCATTTAGACCATAGAAGGAGGTAGGAATAAGGCAGGATAAAGAAAGTGAGCTGCTTATCAGTTGGTGACTGTGATCCAAAACCTGACCTGTAAAATATATTCTGTGGTTGCACCTGGCACCAGTAAGTAAGGGGTGGCTAAGTAGCTTATTTATCTAAATGAATACAAGGGCATTCTTACCTCTTGACCTAGACCGAGAATAAACTGTCATTGCAATAAACATTTAGTGTTGAAATATGCAGTAAGGTATCTTACAGTTTAATATTAACAATCAAAAAACGCAAAGTTATTTAATTATTTTCCTACTGTCTTAATATAAGATTTTGCATGCTTGGAATTCTTAAAACTCAAACACTGATTTTAGGTTTAATTTAAAAGGTAAAAGTGGAAGAAGATTTGTCTGATGAAACAAACAGCACAAATCACAAAAGACATTCCCGCTCCATGCCGTACATTAAGTTGTAATCATCTTATTCTGTAGAATGGAGGCTTGACATAAGATATCTATACTACTACCAGTAGTAGTAGGTAGCTATACTACTACCAATTTATAGACTCTTAGCATAAGAGGTGTATCACATTGCTCGGATAGATATAGCAAAGGGCATTGAAATAATTACTTGGAATCCAAACACGATGACACACATATACAATTACAGCCTTTCCTCAGAAAGAAATCTTTTGTCTCCATGCTATCCGCAGCCAATGCCACTGAAGGCTCTGGAGAGATGGAGAAAGAACTCACTCTGGATGAGGACAATCAATCAAAATCTTCTCTGGAACTAGAACTGCTGTTATAACAGGTCAATAAATGCTACCTGTTGATCTACAACAGTAGAGTCATGAAGGCATCTACTCAAAATGATACATATATGCATAACCACTGCATGTGTGTATGTGTTTATTTAAATATTAATTCTAAGTAAACTTTATAGGTTTGTTTTTATTAATGCATGCACATACATAAGCTGACATTGACCAAGACCCTCTTACTGCTCTATCAGCCTGAAATTCTGCAAGAGGAAGAAACAGAGAAGTCAAATATTAATGGAAAGTGGGATTTTCCTTGCAATAGCCTCAATAAATATGTCGGTCGGGGGAAAAAATAGGTCAAAAATAGAAAGCTTATGTCTCTGATATCAAAGAAAAGAATGTCTGTGTCAAATCTATTGGAGAAATTGCCATGAATGGTTCATCTGTGTGAAAATATGATCCTTGTAATGCTGCTAAGATCAGCGAGACCTAGGATGATATGTTGAATAAGAGGTGGTTGCAGAAGTTAAAGATGTCTATGGGAAGCTTTAATTTACATGTCTGTTTTCCCAGTATTTTAAAATGGGTAGGAGAGAAAAGTGTAAAAAATTGCTTTTCCTGATGGTTCATTAATTAGTATAAAAAGGAATGTATATTAAGTATGAATATTAAAGTGAAGTTGTTATAAATGACATTCAACATTTTCCCACCGTGCAAAATTTTTTCATTTGAACTCAGGTTTCCTCAGTTTTGGATCATTTGTACTTCTTTTCCCTGTGGCCCATACGCTCCTGCTGCTGTATATGCAGTTCATCTTTCACCCTTTCCTAAAGCACTCGGAAAGATAAAGTATAATGAAATATACAGTACCTTTAAACCAGGGAATCAGAAAAATACCTTTTTATTAGCCTCATATGCGAGGTCTGCTCAGGGAAGTGTGCACTAATTCAGCACCTAATTCTGCAGCAATCCTCACACAGAAACCCAGCTGACTCTGCTCTGGATTCTGCAAGCAGGTATTTCACCACAACTCTCAAAAAACTTTTTCATGAGTGGAGACTTGGGAACTTGACCCTATTGGGGTTGGCTATAACAACCAGCAGATCTCTCTGGGGAGGCCAAAAGAGGCTGCATATGCTTAACTCAAAGAAAGTACCTTAAAGGGCAGCAGTCATTGCGTCTACAGCAAAACACATAATTTAGCTCTCTGACTCTTCAGTGAGAATCACGCCAGGCCTGCTGTCCCCAAAAGACAGACACCTCAATATTGGCTAAAAAAAGTTAGTTGTGCTACACATTGACAACAATTGAATTTGTATGTGGCATGGTTTATCACATTCCTATGTTTGCAGCCAAAGAGAAGAAACAAGAAATACTGATAACCAAGGTGTGTCCAGAGAAAAGTGTTACAGATGTTGGGGTATTTTCTCCGGCCCCCACCCCTTTTCTGTATCACCTTCTGATTTACTTTAGGTTTCACAGAGAATCTGGTGGCTCACTGTGCTATTGTTTGAGTTTTATATAATCTACCTGCAACTGCTTACCCTTTCCATTATCTGCCGGAGACCTGTTTTACAGGAATGTGGTAACTGCAATGGGCTTTTATTGCCAATATCTTCATATACAAAATTCAACTAATGCATTTCCTTCTATGCTTTATCAAAAAGGCTTAGCTGGAAAATGTTTAACACATCCTAAGAATGCAACACTAAGAACCATTAAGAGAGGATGTTTTGGTGGAGGATATTTTTCTTTTTTCTTTTTAATGAGAATAATGTAAACTGAAGTGTTCTTACTCAGGGCATACATGAAAACACAAATAAATCATTTCAGGTGAGCATAAATTCTGCTTGAATTGTAAATGACCCTGCTAACAGAAATTAGATTGAAGCAGAAGTTTAAGTTCTTTTCTGTACACCTACTCTTCTTCGGGGCATTTTTCAGATTCTGGCAAACAAATTTAGACTTGAGCCGTAGAAAATGTATGATTTCTAATGCTCTTCTCACAAATGTTCAATTACTCTATTTTTAAGATGTTTAAATGAAAAAGACTGTCAAGGCCTTGGCTCATTTCTTTGTTTTGGGATTGTTTTGTACCTGTGTTGAGGGAATAATCTTATTTTATTTACTGTCATCAAAAAGGCCATTTTAAATATTGAATAATACAGGGGGCTGGGTTTGCTGCTTCCCTTTTTCCTCCCTCATAGCCTCTGGTGGACATTTACTTATGCAGTAACGTAGGATAAACAGTCCTTCAGACTGAATACTTAAATTTGTGAAATGGAAGCTCAGAAAATGCAGGATGCAATCTACTGAAAGAGGATTGTTGGGGAGGGAGGGTGATAGCTGTTTTCTTTTTTCTTTTTAAAAACAACCAATCAGATCATTTAAATCCCAGATTTAAGTGGCTTTCTCATTCACAAAGTACAGTCCAATAGCTGACTTGCTTTGAAATTGAAAACAGTGTCAGGACCTATGTCTGTTAGGGCAGTGTCAATCTGGAACAACTCCATCACCGGCAAAGCAATTAAAATCATATATATCGGTGATTAGAAATTGGCCTATAACGTGCTTTAATTTCTTAACCATTTCACAACAGAGATAAACGTCCTCCATATCAGTCAATTATTTGCTGTTGCCAGTGTTACAGCTATGTCAGACTCACTGATCACATTCTTCCTGATTGCTTCCCTTATCCTAGAGAGATAACTGTACACAATAAAGGCAAAACAACAGATGATCTTTCAGCTGCCTGAAAACTTTAAGGAGAAAATTATCAAAGCAATTCTGTCCCAAGTATCCATCCACTTGCTACTCAAACAAATGAAGCTTCTTAACCAAAAGCACTTAAGAATTTGTTTAATTCCGTGGAAATGTGAATAGTTTCCAAAGAAATTAAGGAATTGGCTATAATGAGTACAGAGGACTAAGAAATTAATAGTAGAAAGTATATTTTATAGAACAGCTAAATCCCACATGATTTTTAACCAAATGATTCAGTAATTCTCTAGCCATATTTTAAGGGTTACCTAAATGCCAGGCAATTACAACTCGACAGAAACAGAATAAAAACTCAGTGTAATTAACATTCAAAGTAGCTACTAATTTGTCCATTTATTTGCAGCTCATGCAACTTCATAATAGAGTTTGCCAGACTAACCTGTTTAGATATACACCCCTTGTGCCAGCAGAGTTATTAAAACCAACAATACATTTACAGTGCATCTTTCTCTCAATCTGCTAAAGCTGAGCAAAACCACATTTGAAGCTCTGAGACTCGCACCCAGCAGTGTCCACTTTAAATAGAAAAATCTCATTGATTGCATGAAACTCAGGTCTCATTTTTGTCCATCGATTCCCCTGGTGACCTTCTGCAGCATCAAAGCCCAGAGCGAACCCAATCTGACCCCGACTTTATGTGCATTATTATATTGAGAGACAGGAGCTACTTACAGTCCATGCCATTGTCTCCGTAGATATGTAATAAAGTATTCTAGAACTGCTCCGGCAGAGAACACTTCATGCACTCGGCATTTCCTTTTCTCTGTCTCTCTCTCTCTCTCTCTCCCCTCCAATCCTAAAATTCTTCTCTTTGCTGTGCCGAATGCTTGGTTTTTTTCCCCCCTACAGTGGACAGCTCAAATGAGCAACTTCAGACTTTGACTAATACTCACATAACTCTCAGTAAACAACATCCTTCACGCAGATCTATAACTAATAATAATGCTCTTTATTAAGCTCTCCTGTGAAACAATATGTCTAATAAAAGCTGCTCTCCATGCCGTTTTAATTATAATAAATCACCTTCATTATGATGCATACTTCAATATAACATGCCTAATGCTTAGCTACCTAGGATACTACAATAATGAGGACAGAGAGTATACACATCTTGAAGAAAGTTATTTACACACACTGAAAAATTCTACAGTACCCTACTGCTTTGCAACATGAATTTCAACAACTTTTATCTTACCTTACTGTTCATAACATCACAGCTGAGAAGAAAAAAACCCCCTGAAAAATGCTGTTTACACAAATAACAGGACCCTGAATACATCCACTAGCATAGAAAAATAAGTCCTTGCAGTGCAATCATTTCTCTATAAATGTATAAAAGTATTTTACCACCCTGTGCAACAAATCAGTGATGAGACTATAGGCTGTTGTGCGCCGGTACCTAGGGATTTCATGTCAAAGTCAACTTCCTTGGCAATCCCTAGGGAACTGCGCTGTGCACATTCTCATGAAAGGTGTGAAAATCTGATTTTCTAAAATGGATCAGTAATTCTCTATGAAGGGGAAAAGGATCGATAAATCTTTGCTAAGTAGATTGTAAAGGAAAAATTATTCTTTCAGTGACAGTACATTAGGATCCTCCAAACAATCTCAATAAACTAAAGACATAGCATTTCTCCACCAGCTACTTTTGACTTCTGATATATTTTTGTAATCTCAGATCATTCTGCAATGCACATACATTTATATTTGCTAAGCAATGTTCCATGTTGATGTTGATTTATGAGTATATGCCATTATAATGCTTGGCTGTGAGTAGAAAAAGAAAATTATTAGCTGCTTGTAACCTGATAGATGTGATACGAGGAAATGTCATTACACCCATGCACACATATATGTTTGTTACTATATCACTCTCTCTGTACGTACACAAATATTCTGTACTCTCTCTCTCACACACAAATATTTACTACACGGTGTGTATTTATATGATTTTTTTTTTTTGTACCTGCACATATATAGGTACATTTTCAGGCACTGAGAGTTAATTATAAAATATATAGCAACTGTAACTCTACTAGGTGCTTCACAGACCTGAAAGGTGTTCAGCCAGTTACTGAAGTAGCACACGCCATCTGGCATTTACACTTTCACATCAGATAGCCACGTTGTATTTAAACTTGTGATTTTTACATACAAGCAAAAGCAGCATCTGCCTGAAGACAGAATGATAATATGGCCTACAACGAGCAGTCCAAATGTATTGCCAAGTCAGAAGTGGGCTACGCACACAAGCAGAGGAATTCATTTGTCCTTTTTACACAATCTCTTTCTCCTGCTGCAGAGAGTAAGAGGATCCTGCCAGAAACCTCTGTAGTGTTGTTTCTGCGGCAGTGGTAATATGCACAGTGTGGGCACTTAAATGGCCATTCCAATTCTAAATGCCAGTGCCGGTATGAAACTTAACATGCTGGGTTGCATTTCTATTCCTGGTGCTCCCAGCACAGAAGTATTCTGGGTGGTAATCTTTGAGGGGATGCATGCTGAGGAAAGGTAAAAAGAGCTTTGTCCCTCTCCCTAATGCTGAGAAACCAAAGAGGAGAGGAGGCAGCCTCCGCTGCCCAGAGAAATCTACAGTCTGGAGACCAGGCTCTCTCCTGCAAGTAGGTTTTGGAACGAACACAGAAAGTCAAGTCTAAGGAAGCCCATAATAACATGAGAAACCAAATATGATGGGAAGGCACAGGCAGGAAAAATTTTCAGTTCAGCACTCTGAAACTGCTTCATGTTTGACTGAGCCCCCCCAAAAGGGATGGGGTTTGAACCCTACGGTGCAGTTCTGAGTATTTTAAGATGCAGAACTCTAATAGAGCTAGTGACATCCTGAAAACCAAACTGTGCACCTGAATGAGTTTCTCTGGCGTTTTCCAGATGGTGGAATGATGGTAGAAGCCATCATTATTTATACTCAGAAGATCCAATACCTTGTATACTTCCACAGTTCAAGGAACCTGCTTGCACAACTTCCTTAATCCTTTATTAGTTCGAGTGGGGTTTTCTGTTTGTTTGTTTTGTTTTTATAAACACGGCAATACTAAGAAGAGTGCTTGAGAACAGATGCTGCCTTAGGTCCTAGTTGAGCAGAGGGTATCAGAATGTACCCAACAGGCTGGGACATTGCACTGTTTCATGCTTGAGGGAGCATGTAGTTAAAATTATCTCTTTTCTTCCCCATTATCTCTACCCCGTGTCCACCAGAACAAATGCGACTGGAATAAGTGGACTTACAGTGGACAAAAATATATAAAGGAAAGTAACAAATATGGCATATCAATCCCTGATAAAGTCAATTCATATCATCGTCATGAGGGACAAAAGGATAAAACTAAGTTCTCATGGATGAACAAATCTCATTTTTACCCAAGGACACCATGGTAAGGGATCCTCAGGAGCCTGCTGTAGCTGCTCCTCAGGCCTGTGTATTTTGAACCCTTTCAGTGGAGCTTCTCAAAGCACTTCACACATTTCAGATAATGAAGCTTCACAACACCTCCTCAGAGTGGTGTGGGAAACAGAAATAAGGCCCACACATGCACATATACATGTCCACACACACTGGGGTACCACAGTGAGTCAGGGTCAACATTTTAAAGCTGGATGCTCAATCTACTCTAGTCTGAAATTTTGATCTATGTGACTAGGTGAAAACCACAGAGGAAACCAGTGCCAGACAAGTCCTTCCCTCTTATTCTGAACACATGAAAACACACTTGAAAGCCAGAAAGACATAGCTAGTCAGTAGCAGCCCATGGCCAGTACCCATCAAAGGGGAGCTCTGGCCCATACAGATACAATAATATACACGCACAATAATATAAATGCTCTCATCCATCACAGATACCCCAAACAATTTTTTATATCTCAGAGAAATATGAAATTGTCTTCTTTTACTATAGGTTTTGGAAAAGGATATCTTCACTGAAACCAAGCCATGGAAGCATTCAATCTCCCTGCAGCATCACAAATCAGAAACAAAAAACTGAAAGGGCCTAATACTACTTGCAAAGAAGCACACTGGTGCCTCATCTGTTAAAGAAGAGCATGCCTTGCTAAGGTGTTCATGATCCTCCACACCAGCAGGGTATAACAGTTGTATTTCGGGCTCTGTCATACTGAATAAACTCCATTCTGAGGATAGCCCCCTCCTGAAGTCACAGTTCAGACCCATGTCCGGCGTTCCAGCTGTGACCGTCTGACCCAGAGGAGCATGAATCATCTGGTTTAGTCTGTAAGCATTTATCCAGACTGTTCTCTAACCCACACAGCCAGAATCTCTAGGTGTTTGGTCCCTCTGTTGTTCACAGAAAGGTTGGGTTTTTTTGTTTTGTTCAGTGACATAATTTTCCTGGAAGGCAGGTAATACAGGTAATATCGTTTGCTTAGGGAAGAAAAAAAAAAACCACAAAACACAACTTTTTATTCTTTCTTCATTTTTTCTAATATCACAGATTAGGACAACAGTGAATGTAAGATTAAATACTTCTCCTAAATCTGAAATTTGGTAATGGTGTCCTCACAGAGGGAACAACATTTACAGCTCCCTGTCTGCCTACCCAAGATGGGCCTGTTGCTACTGGACAAGAGCTATTTGGATCAGGAAAGGGATGAACAATTTTGTTGTTTTGGTTTTGGGGTTTTTTTGTTTTTGTTTTTAATGTCCTTTAGTTTTCTCATATTCAGACATGATGTAAATTTTGAATTAACAGTACTGTAACTGTAACTGTTCACTCCTGTTTTAACTTTTTTTATTTACCCATTTTTGCTTTTGATACTGTGCCCTTTCACAATACAACGGAGATGGATTCAAAATGCCTGTGTCTGTTCCTGGAATAATACACAGTGGAAACCAATCCCAATTGTAGGTCACTGTTTGCATGATTACAGCCGAGACAAATCATGGTTCTCTATACTCACCCCTTTGAGACTACCTACCCACCTACTCATCTGCACTAAGTAAATCAGATACTAAATAGTATGGATCTCTGTTTAGAGATACTGGCTAAAATGCCTAAACACCAAAGGACACATACACCTTCAAATATCAATGGTTGTAACTTCCACATAGGACCAAATCTTGCACCCACCAAAATACAAAATTCCCATTGCTTTCAAAGAGGGGAGACTCCATCCAAGAAATCCAGACGCCTCAGACAGGCATTCATCAAGGGGAGGCCCATGGAAATATTGCATCTGAGGGCCAGACTCTTTTTATGTCATCAAATGCCCACAACAAATTACACCAGTGGTGCAACACAACAAAACTAACCTTACACTACGCACCTTAAGATGTGTTTTCCAGAATATTAAAAAGTTTTTTCCAACTACATTTTAAAGCAATATTTTTGACTCATTGCCCAAAACAAATTATGTTAAAGAGATTCATTAACTGAATTATATTCTCTGAACTCTTATGTGAATGTTATATAGGATATCACATATACACAAATGCAAATTTCCAGGATATAATTCTATAATAAACTCTTAGAAAATTTCAGAAAGGAACTCTTCTATATCACGAGCTAAAAATTGCATTTGTATTCAAAGGCATGTTACACTCATGCTAATACAACTAGACAATGTGTATTTTCAAATTAAGTTATGGAGCAACCCTGTAGTAAAGGCTGAAACTTACTTCCCCTCTTAATGCCATAAAATTTCACCCAATTTCTCAAAGAAACCCAACTCAAAAAGTTGTACACCATAGCTCATCACAGAGTAGAGCTTTTTCTGAGAGGTTTAAAAAACATAATAAAAAGGAGGTTTTGGGTTTTGAAATGAACCTATTCTAACCCGTTTTATCTGCCCTATAGAAGAACAATTACCCAGGGGGACCTCAACAGGCTGGAGAAATGGGCTGACAGGGACCTCATGAAGTTTGACAAGGAGAAGTGCAAAGTCCTGCACCTGGGGAGTAACAACCCTCTGCACCAGTACATGCTGGTGACCAATCATCTGGAAAGTAGCTTGGCAGAAAAGGACCTGGGGTTCTGGTGGACACCAAGTTGAACGTGAGCTAGCAACAGGCCCTTGCAGCAAAGAAGGTGAATGGTATCCTGGGCTGCATTAGACAAAATATTGCCAGCACGTCAAGGGAGGTGATCCTTCCTCTCCGCTCAATACTGGTGAGGCCACACATGGAGTACTGTGTCCAGTTCTAGACTCCCCAGTATGAGAGAGTATGGGCATACTGGAAAGAGTCCAACAAAGGATCACTAAGATGGATAAGGGACTGGAGCAGTCACGTATGAGGAAGGGTTGAGAAAGCTGGGACCATGCAGCCTAGAGAAGAGAAGGCCCAGGGGAATCTCATCAGTGTATTTAAATACCTGAAGGGAGGGTACAAAGAAGACAGAGCCACGCTCTTTTCAGTGGTACTCAGTGACAGGACAAGGGGCACACACTGAAACACAGTAGGTTCCCCCTGAACATCAGGAAACACTTCTTCACTGTGAGGATGACCAATCACTGGCAGAGTTTTCCTAGAGAGGTTGTGGAGTCTCCTTCCTTGGAGATATTCAGAAGCTATCTGGACATGGTCCTGGGCAACCAGCTCTAGGTGGCCCTGCTTGAGCAGGAGATATGGACTAGATGACCTCCAGAGGTCCCTTTCAAGCTCAACCACTCTGATTCTGTGAATTTTTAGCATTTTTCTTGGACAGAAGCAAGGGAAGGAAAGAAGAGTAAAAAGAATCACCTTTAACTATATAGAGACTAATAAAGAAAATTTACCATGTTTTGTTGGGTTTCAGGAATTCCTAGGTCTTATCTAACAGAAAAGGGAACTAAAAATGCTGCATAGGGAACCAAAAAGGGAGACAGATGGGGAAAATGAACCCCATATAAAGAGGCTGAGTTTGGGAGGGCACAGGAGGAGCACCAGAGGAAAACAGAGGACCTGGAATGACATCCTGCCTTGAAGCGAACTAATTTCAGCTCTGAGCACAGTGAAACAGTGTAAGGAATGGAGGAATGCCATTTCCATGTTCTTCCATTATACATTTTGCAAGTGGACACCTTGGAATCTGCAGGACATCTACTTCGAATGGCCTGATAAGCTTTCCACTCTTTCATTCATAATAAAGAAAAAAAATTAAAGTTACCAGAGGGGTTGAGTTCAAACATCTTTTCAGTGCAGTGCTACTGTAACCCTGAAACACGGCAGTAATTTCTGTAAATTTTTAAAGAGCAACTTTAATGTTCAGAGTCTGGGAAGGAGACGTAAGGGTTTCCATCAGTTTCTAGCAACTCTGCATTGTTAACTGCTACTAGCACTTGCTTATATCATCCACCTTCTGTAGTCACCCTCAGGTTTGGCTAACTAACCACTAACACGCTAACCCAGTAAACATACCAAGAAAATGTACTAATTACTGAAGCCTATGTATGTTTTCAGAACCGTATACCTAGGCCAATTTTAAGTGGATGCTCTTGACCCATCTCTCAGTTGCTTACACAAATGATCTGGTTTAGAAATACCAGAAATTTAAAAATTTAAGAAATAGCATAGCAGGCAGGTCCTCTGGAACACACCTTTACAAACTCCTGGGGACTACAGATTGCAGAGCAATTTTGCAGAGCAGGCCACACTACTGTAAAGCACATATGCTATTCATATTAACTTCAGTAGACTCCTGCATGAACATGCCTAGATCTGTTGAGGACTGATTAATGCAGATGGACATCTAGGACCTGATCCAGGTCACTGACATCAGTAAAAGTAGGTTTACTGTACCCTGTGTGCATTTTTAGGATTTTCAGAAGAAGTAACATTCCTACTTTAATAAAAATACTGTCTGAACTTTCACAATACTTCACGATAAGCAAACTCACTAGCGACATTTGTGACAGGCATAGATGATGGTAAATGAATGCCATATTTATAAGCATTTGAGACTGGAAGTAACCATGTTTCATCCAGTCGATTGCCAAAATTATCTTCAAAACACAGAAAGAGTTACCTAGGCCCTTCTTTCTTCCATCTCCATTCTTCCCTAACCTTCTAGCATTATAACCAAAATCTTCAAGAAGTGTTTGCAGTTATGTCATCAGCTCTATGTCATCATCTTTCCCTGCTGGAAAGCCACCTAAGACCTCCTTCATAGGCACAAGCAGTCATTCCCAGGAAAAGATGAAGAATTTCAAGAGCCATGACTGAAGAAGAGCAGGAGGTTGGGCAGAGGAAGTCTTCTGGGAAGATAAAGAAACCAGCTTTGCAGCTGGCTCTCTAAGCAGAAACTTCTGCCCTACTGAGGCCATCCATGACAATTTGGTAGCCCTACTGAGCTGCAGCCCTAGTTCTAGCAAAATAAGCAGGGTGTGCATTTGAAATAGGAATGGGGCTGGTGGTGAACATTTTTTTTTTTTTTTTAACATAAATAATTTAACTTTCCTTAGCTACCTAGCATACTACCAGTGTGTTAGAGCAAGGTACAATTTGAGAACAAGCAGAGAATCAAAGTAGGTAGAGTGTGAAAGATTAGGCATTTTGTTCAAACACTAAAAAGAATGTGAAGGCCATTGGAAATGGCTTCTCTGTTAAGCTTTCTCTCTCCTCCTCTTCCTCCATAGAGTAGCAGCATGTACAAATCAGAAAACAAGACTGTTTATAAACCAAACTGAAACAGCTCAAGTCTATTTTATTGACAAGCAAAGCAAGCAGATGGCACAAAAAGGAAACAGTATGTTTTTAAATACTTCTAGAAGGGGAAAAAGTTAAGTAATGATGTTGCTAGCAGCCAGCAGTTCATGCAAGGAGTGTCTTTAAAAGGCAGGGGATGTGTAAGAGAATGGCCTCTGCAGAGCAAAGCAGCATCACAACACGCCTCCAGATTACTTCATGCACAAGGTTGACAAGTCTTTTAAATATTAAGAGCCATGTTCTACTCTTATTCTACACATGGGACTCCCATTAATGTCAGTGGGTGTTTCACACAAAGCACAAGAATAGAAAACAGCCCTTGGCATCTTTTAGTATTAAAGAAAAAAAGATTTCAATAAGTTTACTTAATCCATCAAACTGGCAGACTCCAGCATTAGCTCCTGTGATAGTGCTGTCAATGCTTGGTCAAGCCTAAAAAACCTTCAAGCTTAAGCAAGTCTTGACACAGCAGAGAAGCAGCAGCTCGAGATGGCCAACTGTAGGAAGTAAATAAACTTTTAAAAGCAAAGAAAATAAAGGATTAAAGGATAAAGAAAATTATTTTCCCCCTTTATATCAACTTTTTCCAGAGAAGAAGTATACGTTTCTGAAAAAGAAACCCTGAGCTTGGCAGGCTGGACGGAAAAAGAAAAGCAGAGACAAGTTTGCTGGGTTGGGGGGAGCGGGAAGTAGAGTGTAGCTGCTAATCCTGCTAAGGGAGGTTTGCATTGACTTTAGTGTATTGGGGGCATACAAACTTTTTGACCATGCACTAGCTAGTTCCCTTGATAGCCCAGAGTAACTAGAGTTAAAGGTCTCGGTATATATCTTAAGTCCATGGGAGGAGTGGATTTGTGCCTGAGAGAGTATTTTTCTGTCAGATGCACAAGTCAGAGCTTTCTCAAATGGTGTCTGCAAGGGGCGCAACCATAAGACAACTCTGCTAACGCTTTCCCCCCATTGCTGTCCTACCCCCACATTCCCAATAGGAACAGTCTCTAGACTACCAGTCCCTGTTGCATTTTTCATTTTAAGTTTTTGTTTAGGGATCACAGAGGCCCCATGCACTTCTTAGCCTAGGTTTTTGTTGGCTTGGTGGCTACCATTTTGGGTGGGGTGTCCTTGGCTCTGGGGTACTAGCCCTCATGATAATTGCAAGGGACCTAGTTACTCGGAAAGATGGTAGAGCCAAATCTGAAATGTTGGGTCCCATTCTCATTGCCATATTTAGCAACCATCACTCAGGGCTGCACTGTGGGATTTCTGTAGCAGAGAAACTGACACAGGTATACAGCCTGGCTGACAATTTAGCTAGACAAGCTTGTTGAAATTGTGGAAAACTTATAGGGTACCTGGCATTAGTAGTCTGACCTTGGCACATAAAATATTTGAGGCAATTTAAACTGTATTACTGTCATGCAAATGAGACAATTCAAAGAAAGCAACAGGGTAGAGGTACAGATAGTTGTTGGACAGTGTTATGCAGGTTTTTTCCCTCCCCCTGGATATACTCATATACTTTATTTATCGCAGTAAAAGCATCTGAGCACAAACAGCATTTGAAGACAAAGTTAAAAATATTACAGAATGACGAGCCCTACAGCCAACTGTACTAACAAGTCTGTTCTCCCTTTATTTCTTTCTTCTAATTCAGTATACAGCTGACTTATTTGCACCCATCAGTTTAGCACATGAGCAGTAGCTCAAAGCATAGCAGTCATCATGTTCTACTCCCTCCTTGTTCAGTTGCTCTTTGGGATGAACTCCCTCTTACTCACCACTGTCTTTCTCCCCTGTGTAGTTACAGTCTCTCCTTGGACTGCTATTGAGGAAAAGCAATTGTCCAGAAGTGGAAGTTACATGTAGCTCTGAATGGGGCAGCTTCCCAGTGTTCATTATAATCAATGGAGTCTCTTTCATTGACTTCTGTAAGAGATGGATCAAAGCAAGACCCTTTCTTCTGGTCCTTTTGAACAAATTTCACCTGAAAATGCCAAGATGCTTCCTGCCAGAAAATCTACAGAGAATTTAGGTAGAACCCTGTTATCAGTTTCACAACAAACTCAGATTAAATGAATTGCCCTCTGTGGTTTTCCAGTGTAAATTCCAATTATGGCTAATGCTGTGTAAACCCTAAGTTTAAAAAAACTACATCAAGAAAAGTAGGGTGAAGGTCAGTATGTACGTGGGAGGCACCATGACTTTGGTTTGAATTCCTTTTGGGGTAGCAATCTTCAAACCTACTTTGTTTACAATTCATGGAAGGTGGAAAGGTTACACTGGACGTGGTTTGAAGAAGTCTTTGTGAGAGGAAGAGACAGAGGCACAACAGAATATATGAAATCATTCTAATGATATGCACAGAAAATAAAGTCACCCTTTACTTCCTCAGTAATCCACCGAAAAGACTAACACAAGCACATGCTAATTCATGTCCTCTGAATTCGATGGAGGAACTGATCACTTTAGCATCAATGGCCTCTGCTTGAACAGGCCTTACACTTGCAAACAGACACCGTTATGAATTCCCAGCCAGTTCCAATGTTATGTGAACCACTGCAACTTAAAAATAGAAATCCACAGTAGTAAAAGGTAACTGATTTGGATGACTGAGGACTCGTTACTAAAACAACCCTCCTGCCTTCCCTGCCTTCACATTGTTGAATCCAATAGGACAATTCCCATGAGGAGAGCTTATTTTTGGAAAGAAAGCTTTCATCATTGCTCAACAGCCATACTAGATCATGGCAGAAGAGCCAAATTCCTGCCAGGCATAAGCTTCTTAAACAACGTTGCAGTTTCTCCTTCTCTGGACCCTACGCATTGCTCTGGGGGGAGAAGAATCAAGTATCTAAGTAAACCATCGGCTTTAGTATGTAAGTTAAGTATATACGTTCTTTATAAACAGGACTCCTAATACTACATTTAAATTATAACTTGCACTTTTGCAGCATCCCCATGGTGTTAATTTTAAAAATGAATTAATGAAATAATGCCACTAAGACTACAGAATTTCTCACACACATCCCTACACTGGCTTATCTAGTTTTAATGTCTAGGACTTACACAGTTGCAAACTAGAGCTGCTTAAGTGACAACTATTGTTCATTGCATGATATTTGGTGAAATAAATGCTGAAGTATGAAATCCATTAGTGCCACATATACCATACACTGCATTTGCAAAGGCTTAGTTCAGGGGGGAGGGAAATTCCTCTCCCCAGATAAATATAGCTTTTAAAGGTTTTTTTTATTATTATTATTTTCTTCCAACACAATACCTATTTTTTGGAACATCTCTATCTGCTGGTATCCTGAAACTCAATGAAATACCTCAAGGCAAGTATTTGTTTGCTATTTCCTGTTGGAACAGTGCAAGAATGTTCTTTGTGTTATTTGAAGCAAGCAGCAAAGATGGCAAAGACACGTGGGTGACTTCACTTCCTTGGAGGTAGAGAAATTCCAACATATATTTAATATATATTTATATGCTGTATAATTAAAATGGTTACCCAAAGAGAACAACAGGTGCTGATAAGCACTTGTTATTGAAAAGGGCACATGAAACAAGAGGAGTATGCACCAAAGTGCAGTGGAGCAGAATCAGAGGTGAGGTCCTACCGATCAGCTCCCACGGAGACCACTGAACAGCCAGCTCCAAACTAGAACAGCAGTCCTGTGGGCTTTGTCCAGTTTAGCTTCCTATAGACTCTAGTGACTGCAGAACATGTGCAAACCTAACCAAACAGTACAAGAAACTATAGTAAATTCTGTTTCTCTGTGGTCTTTTCCAAGCAGTTCGGAAACCAATTGTGCTACCACCTGCCATAGAAAAATGTTGTCCTGGGTTGCTGCCACTCCTGGAAACTGAATATACACTGATTTGGATGAGGATAGCTTCCTTTTGCAATGCTTCATTTCCTCTGTGATCTCAAGCTGAGAGAGAATCAGGCCAATTATACTGGGTGCAAACACATTACTAAGAAGCGTCATGTGCTTTAAAGAAAATAAAATATTCTTTGTGTATTTATGAATGATCTAGCCTGCCTTTGAATTTGAAAATTCAAATACAGTGAACAAAAGCAGTTTAAGTAAAGCTATACTCTCATTCACACTCAGTAAAACTGTGATTACCCCTTTTTCCCTTCATGAAATAAACTACTACTTCTCTAAAGTCAATTTTGCAAGAGCCTCAGCTTATAAAAACAAGTAACTCCCCCTCCCACAAAAACATTCAAAACAAACCTATCTAGACAAAAGGCCCAGTTTTCCTACTGCCTTGTGCTAGGGTGAAAAAAAAACCAGTTGTCTGCTACATTAGTGAGAAATAACAACTTCAGAGAGTCAGACACATGCTGAAATGTTTCAGTTGAAATCAAACTCTGAGAAATTTTTTAAATGTTTTCAACACATCAGCATGAAACATCGACCTAGTTGGAATCACTTAGATCTAAAGCAAATGCACTGATTGTTTTCACAGCATGCTTTTCTTCTTCAAGCTGCAACAGGCAGACTGGCAACTGCTGTTCGGAAAGGTTTTCAGCCCCCTGCCTTGGTCTACTGTAGCCTATGACACGATCAATACCGGGGTTAGAAGGCAGAGGAAGCTAAGGAAAGATTATGAAGATGAGGTGAGTGACAGAATTGCCTTACAGGATTTGTTCTCTCTCTCTCACCTTGAGTCTTTTCTGCTGCAAACAAAGATGGAGAACCATCCCAATTCTTTCTCTGAAAGGAGGCAGAGACCGTGGGGAGACTGCATGGTGTAAGCGCAGACAGCACTCAGTGCACTTAGGAACATTGCACTCAACAGATGCAACAAGAAAGAAGATCCTGCCAGCAGATGTCTTTTTCTTTGTCAGGGTGGGATGGAGATACTGCTAAAGAAAGCTTTTCTCTCATTAATCAGTATAATTAGCATACATGGTGAGAAAAAATTCACAGTGAAATAAAACTCGAGTGTTGTCCTTTAATCATTTCACCTCAACGCAGCCTGTGCTATCTGCAGGCATCTCTGCTCCAGCCCATCCGATAGGGACCATCATCTTTCAAACAATCCCCCTCCCTTTGCACTGGTGCATAATGGGAGAGCGCTTCAGACACCAATCCTGCTTAATATGCTACTGCACAGGATGTTTTCGCTGCCATGTTATAAAGATCTTAACAGCTTTCAGTTGTTCAGGTACCACATTATTAAAGAATTTTTACAGTAATGCTAACAATTTTAATACAGTGCAGCTCTTATTAGAGTCTCCATGATGGAAAATGTGATTTTTAAGCCCCTTACTGGAGATACCATGCTGTTCTGCTGCTCTATTCTACCACCAGTTTATGGAGGTAGGTGACTTTGCTTGAACTTACTGCAGTAGTGTGAGAAGGGGTGGAAAGAAACAATTCTTCAAGGGGAACTAGAGAGAGAAGGCCCAGTTTATGCCACTGTCTGTTTGTTCTTTTCAGTTAAGCGTACAGAAGAATCCCATGAGAAAAGCATATTTGGACATTAACAGCCTGCAGCAGCCAGAATATTGTTGGGATTCAGTCAATCCACATTCATATTTTAATATTATAAAAGATAGGAAATGGAACAGAGAACAGAAAAACCCAGCTTTTTTTCCCCCCTTTAGTGACATGAATTTTATATAGTTATTTAAGTGCTCTACAACACAAGCAAACTATTTATTGTAGATGATTGTAGACCCAAGTTCAGTACATCACTCCAGCCAGGATAGGCCTCCTTAGACACATGGCATAGGCTTGTGTACACACCACTCCATAGCGATAATGAAATTAACCCCCTGTAGTCCTTTTGTCTGTGAATGGTTACAGCACAATTATTTGTGCGGTGCCTGCAAGTATGGATTTTGTGCAATTCTTTATGCTCAAAGAGATAGAAAACACTCTCAGTTCAGACAGAGGTAAACACAAGTTAGCAGACAATAAAGGGCAACCCCGCCAATATGCATCAACATGTTTCAGTCTATCATCTTGAACTTGAAATTAGCAGGAGCTACGGAAGTTGGACACTTTGCTCTCCTAGAGAGCAGCACAGTGGAAGCAAACAGCAGAATAGGTTGGGGAGGGGGTTTATTTTTTTGTTTAAAACCTTTTAGTAAAGTGACAGTAGGAGAGATGGCAGGACGGGTAGGAAGGGGCTACAGCGAGGAGCCCACCAGCATGGGGAGGCACAGCCCCAGGGCAAGCACCCTGCCGGCGCCAGAGCTGGCTGGGATGGGTGCTGAGGGTGACATGTGCCAGCCCAGCGCTGCACAGGTGAGCACAGGGCCTCCTGCAGCAGCCACACAACTACAGCAAGGGCTGGCAGACCTCCCCATCCTGCAGCACTCACTCCTATCCCTCCTTTTCTTCTGCAATAATCCAGCAAACACCATTTTGCCTCCCCCAACAGCCCAGCAGTACCTCTTGGATCCACTTCCCAATAGCTTTGCTTGACAACATGCACCCAACTGACCCCCTTCCCCCACCTGACCACCATCCCTTGCTCTGCTCCCACTCCCTGGGGCCCCAACTGCCCCAGCCCCTGAGCCCAGCTCAGGGGGTCACGCCAGGGCCCCACTACATGGTGCTATGTGGGTTGCCAGTTCACAAAATCAGTTAGGGGAAAAACGCACCCAAAGTTTGCTTTGCTTTTTGTCTTATATTTAGAAAAAACACCATCTGGCTGCAAGAGGCCTGTTGTCAAGTTGCCATCCATGCTTTAAGAGGTTCCTGACATGAGACATAAGAAAAAACCAAAAATATATTTATTCAGGCCTGTGAAATTGAGGGCTTTTCTTTTGGGGAACAGTATTGTTCATGATCAGGCAATATGTTTGGTAATTGTGTCATACTGGCATCTGAGGTTTCAATGAATCCCATCTCAGAGTAAGAGAGAAGTTTCACACATCAGCATTTCCTCTCTTACATTGCACTGAGTTGCTTGGGGTGGGGGAGTCTCTTGTTTTATGTTCATCTTTATAGGTTTAAAAGATGATTACTGTAATGTACAGGTAGGTGATAGACTTGAACAGAACATCCTGGCAGGATGGATTTTTGCTAAGGTTTAAAGATCCCTGGGAAGCAATATACAGAGTTCATACTGTAAAAATTGCTCTAAGAACATGTAATCATTGTCATTTGACAATTAAACATATATGTATCTACTTCAACTTTATCCTGCTAAGTACCAGACTCGAAACACACCCTCCACTAAAAGCCATGGAATTTAACTCTGTCTCACGTGAAGGACGACTACAAAGTCTGTATGTAACTTGGGTCTCCCACTTACCCCCACAAAGAGACACATACAGGCAGTTAATTAATTCAAAGGCTTTTCTGCACAGAAATTAATTTCAACCTCAAAAACCAAACCCACCAATTTTCAGTTACAATTCGGCTGCTTCCTACCAGATGCAAGCCAGACCCTAACTTTTGCTTGCAGCTACACAATCAGCAACAACATGGTAAAACAGCAGATCTATGAGAGCCACCTTTTTTGTTGTTTGTTGAAAACACTCATTACATGCTGAGGAGGTAGACAGCAGAGACCTACACCAAAAAGTAGCATCAGTGCTATCAGCAGTGGGAGGGGTTGAACGAAAGGAGGAAGAAGATGGCAAAGCATCTTGGTCTGCACAGCAGAAACACCACCTGGTCCTGTGTGACCTGGGTCAGAGGCGTGCTTCCGCGTGGGGTCACCTACATAGGCACAACCTTGATGTGTGTCTCATGGTGACAGTGGGACTACTGCTCAGAGCCTTATCTGGAGACACCTTGGGTCTCCTAAGAGCTTTCATCTCCAACTCCTCTGGCATAGCACCAGCACCACATTGGCTTCCTTTGAAACTCACAGCTTCTCTAGAAATTTCATGTGTGGCACTGGACAGCCAGAGGAGAGCAAGGAGGCTACCTTTAGGTGACCAGGGCTGCCTACAAGCATACCGGCACGTCCAGGCCTTCTTTCCTCCAGTAAATTTTGCCTGGACAGTATCTGGAAATGTAAAGAACAACAAATGGAGAACTTAAACTTTTTACCATGAAGAAATTTAGCAAACTATTGCCTACAAAAAGCTGTTTAAGGTTGTTCATTTTTACCTTAGACAGTTGTGTTTTTTTTTTTTTTTACATTTGGTATTTGTTATTACTACATCATTACACACCCTAGCAAGCCAAGCATCAGAAAAATCAACACCTTCAATTTCACACTACAACTTTACTTTAAAGAAAAGTAAAACATGCTACAACAGCCATTGCTGATAGCTGATAAACACTAACCAACAAGCCTACTCCAGATATCATTATGCATACATACTAAAGAACTTCCTGCTGTGAAGAACTACACAACCAGAACTTAAGACAGACCAGTAATTCTCAGTTCATGAGAGCTCAGTTCCAGGCTCTCCAAAAGGACACGACTTTTGGACATGGGGCACTTGGCAAGCTCTGAAAATAATGGTCAAAAGGAGGTTCAGATAACATGGCCAAACCAGAGGCCTCCATTCACTAATAATTTCTTTACGTTGTCCAGCATTAATCACTATGAAGCGATTATATATTATTATGAAGTAATACTTGAGTGGAAAAAGCTCTTTATAAAAGTGGAACTTTTTTTGCAAGATGCTTTTCCCTTTCCAACTACTGTTAAACTCGCATAAAAATTACGTGACAGTCAGTACTTGTTCTATGAAAAATTCTAATTTCACGGTATTTTTAAAAACTTTTTTGGAGGGAAACATACATTGCTTAGAACACTCTTTTTATCAAGTCATAATTGCAGGCTTTGGCAATGCATTTGCAAGAATTAACCTGCCAGCCAGAATTTCAAAAATAGCTTTTTAAATTATTTGTTTATAACTGCTATATAATGAAAGGTACAGTTCATATCTCCTAACTTAAGAGTTACTTACAAGAGTTCAATATGACTTTCCAGTGTAGCTCACAGTCCTTGCCTTCCTTTATAGTACTTAGAGAGAAAACAGGCTTTAGAGTGACTGGCTCAGACTTCGACATATAATTTTTAAGATGCCTAAATCAGACCAGATGAATGCCGTATGAGAAATTAAGCATCAGAAGACATACAGACACACATTTTAAAAGTATAGTCATAATTATAGGTTAGAGGAGGAAACTTACTGACTGACAATTACAAGATTCATAAAACATGCAAGTACATCTGGAAAATTGGAAATTCTTTAAAAGTTTCCCTAAATTATGTAGATGGAGGTGTGCCAGGCAATTCTTCCATTAAAATATATAATTGTACAAAGTGCAACATCCCTCCAGTTACCAGAAACATGCTGCAGTTTTATGTTGGTCTCCAATCTAAGAATTTAAAAATGAATTAAGTCTCTCATTTAGGAGATACTTGTAATGATTTAAGTTTAGGAAATACTTGTAATGATTTAAAATCCTTTCAGGTAACATTAACTCTACACTAATTCCTAAAAACTGTGATAAGTGCTAATTCCCATTTGTGCAGCAACAATCTTTTTATCAGACGAAAATGACAAACTTCTGAGGGGAAAGAAAAGATACCAAAATGTGTTTAAATCTGATCTTGAAAAGAAGTATCTGTTTCCTCAGAGGAACTGAATCAACATATTAAGGTCCAATTAAGCTATACTTAGTCAGGGATTGTAAGCATCATGAAGTTTGTGTGTCTGTCTGGAAGCTTATATACAGTCAGCATCTTATATGAATACATGTCTTTTCATTTGCATAGGTTGTATAACAGAAACAGAAAAACAGAAGTAAATATCTTGGATGTTCTGTAGGAATGAATGCATCACTTGTGCATATTCTATATGATATTTCTCTTTAAGCTAATCAGGTGACATTTGGACAACTCAACATTGATCCCAAAAATATATTCAAGTTGATACCTATAGCCCAGGGAGCAGGAAAAGGAGACTATTGCATGAACCCTACTGTGGAGATTCCCACACTGACCTCATTTGCCCATTCAGAGGTTAGGCTGTACTTCAGCATACCCTGAACTTTAAGGGCATGAGGAGCACCACTGACTTCAGCAGGGCTTCTCCCATAGAAGCAGGGCTCAAAAATATTGTGACTAGAACATTACTGAAGCAGATCCATTTGAGCCTGAAAGTATATCATTTGAAGTTTGCTGCCATAGTAACTTTTACATATCACAGGGTCCTAATGTACATATTCCAAGAAAATGTGTGTATTAATACCAAAATATTACATAAACCATTAAAATGCTGTATCGTCATAAATGGGATATCTAATTAACAGGGATCTTGTGTTGAATGTTCTTGCCGCTCCCAAAGCAGTGAATGGTTACAGTAAAACATAGGTACTGCCACAAAGCAGAAGGGAGCAATAAAAAAAGATTCATCCTTGGAAGATGGGGTTCTTTAGACCACTGAGAGTGAACATACCTTCAGTTTTGGAGCAGTTATTTTTGAGCTTCCTTCATGGTACACTGGGTATTAGTCAATACATAGCTTTTGGAAGGTAGCAATTTCTCCATAATCTCAGTTCATCAAGATCCTTCAGAGCAGATTTGGAATTGTTCTGTCCCCAGCACAGACTTTCTGTACCCGTAATTACCACAAATTTTCCAGGCGATATCAGTTAATGAATAAATCCCTGTTGTCTTCAGTGAAGCCAGGATTTTCACCCTTTTTCCACAGACTTTTGTAAACAAGCTTAACACAGTTTGTAGCTTGACAATACAGTAGAGTTGGATAAATGCCCTGTGTTTTATTTATACAAGTAAGTTTCCATTATGGCATTCTTTAGGCAGCAAGGTAGTGTTTGCTGCTGCTGCTTCTCTGCAGTCAGTTCATACTTGTTATGAGCTTACACATTATTTCCAGCAAGGTAAAAAGAGGAGAGCTTTGGAGCATGGGAAGACTCAGGTAAACAAAATAGACCCTTGTTAGCAAGGTAATTTTCTCAACTGCAGAGGCAGAACC
Organism: Fulmarus glacialis; assembly: GCF_000690835.1. Taxonomy (NCBI): domain Eukaryota; kingdom Metazoa; phylum Chordata; class Aves; order Procellariiformes; family Procellariidae; genus Fulmarus; species Fulmarus glacialis. The sequence goes on from NW_009204685.1 coordinate 49,443, forward strand.
CTGCTAAAATAGTGATTAATTCTTTACCTTGGGACATGTCCAAAGCACACTGAATCTTGCCACAAACTTCGATAGATTTTTGGATTAGGCCCTAATTAGTATTTACATCTAGTCTGACTGTGCTTGTGATAAAGGTCTGTTTAGCAATATTGATAACAGCATGTTTAGCCACAGTATCAGAACAATGTCCATGCGTGCAGCCTGTATTTTGAACAAGGTCCTGTATTAAAAAAACTCAACAGAAGTAAATTTACATGCCATTTTATATTCTAGCTCTGTTTCCTTTGGTATAGGAATGGAGTGGAATATTTTACCAGGTTTTGCTAGGAACCAGCAAATACAAAATGAATGAATGCCTATTGTGAACTATAGAAAGAAGGGATATGAAGTGAGCCCAGTACACCTGAGCTCCACCTACTGATGCTGTTACCCACCCAAAGTGGAGCTGCAATACTGGGGAGGACAAGCTCCTAGATTGGAAAGAGCACCTAGTAGAAACACAGAAGTAAGGAGGAGGAGGAGTGCTTCAGAAGCCAAACACTACCCCATGTTTCTAAGCACACATTAACATTTGTGATCTATTCTCTAAACGAGAAACATGGTTAAAAAGCAGCCTGCACAAGTGCAGCTGCAGAGCTACTTTTTTTCCTCCCCCATTGGCCTATCAGAGGGCAATGGAAATCTCCCCCAGAGCACTGCTGATATCCTGCCCAAGCTCCACACTGGAATTGGTGCACTCTTTTAAACTCCACTGGTAACACGTTCTCTACTTCCATACACACACTGCCATGTAAAACTACTAGGCTCAACTACATATTTTTCCATTTCATCTTACAGGTAGCTGAAGGGCTCAGAAGCCAGAGAATGTTGCATTTGTAAAACACTTGGGAATATATAAGTACACTAAAGCGAGATTCTTTAAGAAAGATGCAGACGCAGTGACATAATATTATTCAAGAATAAAACCCTTTGATGTAGAAGTCCTCTACAAGTAGAGAACAAAAAAGCAGTCATAGTGAATGCTAACTGTTGTAAGCCCAACACACCTTCTGTTGAGAAGAAAGCTTGTTAGCAATACTGTAATGCAATGCTTGATGCAGCACAGCAAAGGACAGAGTCTCAAAATAATTCAATTTTTGCCTGACTGTGATTCTGTTTAGCCGAACAGGAATTTTGCAGTGATAGTATGAGAGTTGAGGTAAGAGGATGCATCTGTAAGCCTTGGCTTTCTCATCTTTGCTGCTTAAATGTCAAAACCTTCATCAGGCTGTTGGGAAAAAGAACCCAATATAAAAAAAACATGAAACCCATACCTGGTATAATAATTATTTCTCAGTTCCTCCTTTTAAAAACAGCTTTCAAAGCTCTCTATTAACATTCTACTTTTTCATCTGTGATACATCTTTCCTCTGAAGAAGAAGAGATTTCCACCTATCACAAAATTCAGTCTTGAAACTGTTTTTGGTTTGGGTTTTTTTTCAGCCTTTAAACAATAATCCATGGGAAAGTCAGACCCTGCCAAAAGAAAGAAAAATAAACCAAACACTTTTCCAAACTTGAACTACATGCTGGAGAGCAGGCTATATCTTTACCATGGATCTCTGATCTGTATTTTCATAACTCTGATTTAGGAAGCAACTCAGAAAGAAATTTTTCTCCTTAATTTCTTATTGTTATTTGTATTTTTCTAGGACACTCTCTAGGTAAGTAGATCCTGGCACCTGCCTGAGTCTATTCCTGCACCTTTTTAAGACCTGGGCCTTTGCACAGAGTCAGTTATGACAAAATGGAAGCTCTTGGCTGAAATTCAGCAGCACTCTTCTGTTGTATTTACCCAGTTTTTAAATTACTCCAACACAAGTTTTCCGATGAAAATATAGGGCAAATTCTTACCCTAGTACAATTAACAGGATCTTTGCTGGTTATTTCATATGTACTAGGAGACACCCCACAATCCAACAATATCAGGGTTACATAAACAGCACCTGTCACCACAGCTAGAATGATACTTTCATGAGTTGTGAACCACCTGGAACAGCAGGAGCCCAGAGCACCCTCAAGACATAGCATTAAAACTGAGCCCGCATTTGTGTGCCTGTAGATCCCATCAGATGCATGGCCAGCAGCCTCAGTGCCCTGGGCTCAGCATCACCTTGCTAGCCTGGCACCAGTCACCCAGCAATACCAGGAGGACAAGGACTGGAGACCATGCTCTGCCCCTCATAAAGGAACTCACACGCAGAGAACGTTTATGCACCTCCTCTGCTCCCTCAGCCTGTCTTCCTGCACCCCATGTAGACTTGCCCCCTCAGAAAAAACTTGGTCTTAAATCCAGACCCAACATGAATCAGGATTTGGGGTTTAAAAGGCCCAGAAGGCAGAGGCACTGCACCGCACAGCACAGCAAACCCAAACCCAGCCCCTTCCTTCCTTATAGAGCAGGACCATGGCCCAAAGGCCAGCCTGGTGTCCAGCTGCTCACAGCTTCCTCCCAGGGAAATGCCAGGCCTTAACTGCCCTGAGCAGCCACACCTGGGGTCTCCCCCACCCTGCCCATGGCCCCATTTAGCCCAGCAATGCCACAACTGTGCTGGCCTCCAGCTCACCACAGCCCTGCCATAGGCCCCATGTCCTGGCATTGCCTCTTACCTGACTGCTGCCTTGCATGGTGGCCTGGGCTCAGCCATCCCTGGCCTGCCCTGCTCAGGTGCTGTGGGGACAGGCCCTACTCCCCAAACCTTAGGGGCAGTGGCTCCCTCACACCTCCCTGTGGAAAGGTGCTGCTTGATTTCTGCCACAGCTGAGGTAAATAAATGTCCTTGTGTAATTAAGATCCAGCTGGTGTCCTCTACACCTTTTGTATCTTCTACATAAATTTAAAAGGATTATACATGTGACTAAGCTTACTCATGACCAAGAAGCTGTAGGGGAAATGCTACAGTTAAAACTCTGGGCCTAAAATTCTACAGTGTAAGAATTAAAGAAGCTGATGTCACTGCACAGACTGGCAAAACTGGAAGTTATGGAAAAAATAACCTTCACTAGAAAATTTGCTGTATATTTCATGGCGCGTTCCCCACTGTACTGCATGATACTATTACACGTCTTACGCATGCCACCCTTGAGCTAAAGAACCAAATTTTGAGTCTCCCTACCTGGCACTTGCTGCTTCTGATGCCAGCAGCGGCTGTCCCTGAGCACAGGGGCACCCTTGTGGGACTACAGCATAAAGCGATTACAAATACACACCCCAGATACCAATGTGAGCTTGCATATAAACCCCATTCTTATCACATCATTTGTGAAGAAAAAACAAAAAAAAGTATTATTTTAGTAAAACTTAATCAAATAATAGTTGTTCTTCTCTTTCTCTAGCCTGAAGGGGAGACGTTTACCAGATGAAAGCATGAAAGGGGGCCTAAAATATATACTTTATCCTCCTAGCCTTACTCATGGTCGAGACAGCTGCAGATGCAGTGAATGTCCAAGGTGGCATTTACCAAGCAGAAGCCGATCCAAAGCAGAAGGATACTGACAAAAAAAAAAGGTGTCTTTTAGAAAAGCAATTTCAGAAGAATCATTAAATCACATTGAGGCGGGGGATCGGTACCACAGCCAGCAACGCCTCTGCTAACAGAACAGCTCTGGATGTAAGTCACTTTTAAGGACAGTTTCATAGACTTGTTCTTGGTTTTGTAACCTTTATCTGAAATATTGTAGGTCCCAATTTGCCACCAGACAATTCCTATGCCAATCTACCTTCAGTTAAGGCATAAAAATAGAATTTAAGAGATTAACATTAATGTTGGTAACAGCTAAAAGTTTTGCAAAGTGTCAGTAAAGAACAGGAGGGTGATGGGATCGAGCCCTGGTTTTACACCCGTCTCAGTTGTTATTACTGCACCACTACCACAAGCAGGCTTTGCTGATGCTTGACAAGATGGGTCCCTGAACTTGCATCTGAGCAGATACTGAATGGATAAGGGTGAAGAGAAAGGAGATTACATGGATGTAGTTTTATTATCCTCAGTCTTCCCGTACACAACTGTTTCACACAGCTCTCTGCCACAGCCTAATCCTGGCTACTAGTCCTAATCTTTCAACGTTTGTGAGTCCTTATTACCACTAGTTCAATATACAAAACTGTAACAAACCTATTAAAAAATAAATCTGAAATTTTCAGCCTTACCAAAACACCTTTTCTCTAGCTCCTATACCCTCCTTCCACCCTGCATCTCCCACTTTCTTCTAATCCTGCCTTTTTCACACCCCCATGTTGGCAATTACTCCTTTCTCTTTGCACATCACTCTGCCCTACATAAGTGGTTTGTACTAGCTACCCATTCCCAGTTCTAGTTCAGCATGATGGCATGCTCTTTCTGAATCATACATTAGATTATAGTTGCAATTGTAAATAGTGCTGAAGAAAAGTTAAATAAGTTTCAGAAGATTATCCCCTCCCATCAGAGATAAAATTGGCATAGTATAGGAATTAAAGTGACTTCAAGCTGCTGAAAGTAGCAATTATATCTGTTCAAATGATAATCTAATGTTGTTTCTCTGTAGTAACCTGAAGCTTTTACTTTGCAGTAGAGGAACTGTATTAGACACTTGAAGTGAAAAAACACTTGGCTTTGCAATGCTTCCATTTTTAACATTGTAAATAACTAATTGAGGCTGTAGAGAGTTAAGAGCCAAGTATCACCTATTATAGGGGTTTCATGTGTCTACTTTGTACAAAGACCAGCGTCTATATATATCCAAAAATCTAGATGTCAGTCACTGTTCTAGCAAAACTACTGGATAAGTTGATAAGTTTTGTCTGTTGGAAATAGTAATGGCAAGATCTCTGGGAAATTTTTCATTCAAAATGAAAATTCAGCTATGTTAGAACCTTTAATCTTACCATTCATATGAAAAAGAAAGAAAAAAAGTCCATGTATTTCAGTTTGGCATTTTGTAAGAAGAAGAGTTTGAGTGCTTAATTCAAAGTTACTTTTTCTTTTAAAATTCTCTTTTTTTAATTTTTAAAAATTGTGCAAATCCAACCCCCCCCCAAACATTTAAAATCAAATAAGACTTTTCTGGAATTTGGCCCCAAGTATAGATATACACACATGTACATACATAAACTTTCTGCAATTTCTAGGAAGCCAAAAAACATTATATATCAAATATAATATTCAGAAAGAAGTATAATAAAATATTATCTATATTGTCAAATACTATTATGGAAACGTAAGTGGAGGTGTGTAAGTATAGAGGTCACACTAAAGGAACATAACCTGTGCGGTATATGTAGTTGTTTACATAATTAAAGGGTCTATTATTATACATATTTACAAGGAAAACAAATTATGACTGTACAAATACTTCATTTGAATTACATGGCTAAACAATACAAATAATGTTTTTCACATTTTGCGTGCAGCTTCATATTTTTTAAAGGAAAACTGAGATACTTTGCCAGTGGAATTTTTCAGCAGAAATTTCCGAGCAGTGAGGGAACCTGCCCCCCAGGTTTTCTGTTTCTGTCTTGATCCCCAGCCAGGTCCAGGCCCCCCTCCATTGCTCCTCTTCCCTACTGTCTCTCACAGTTCCCAACCTCTCTTGGACCCACTCTTCCCTCAAGCTCCTACTTTTCCTCTCCATCCCTTAGCACTCTTTAGTCTTGGTTGACTACTTGGCACTTGTTGTTTCAATCTATACCTATATCTTCCCTGGCTCTTGTCCTGTCTTCATTTGAATCACGCCTCTTCCTCCTCCATCTCCCCCAGAGGGTGGTCACTGAGTACACAGAAGAATGAGGGTCCCTGGTGCCACCTCTGCCATTTCCCAAGACGGGCCAAGTTAGAAGCTAGGCTTTCAAGGGGGGACAGAAATAATCTGATATTCCTAAAAGAGGGAAGAAGATACGGGCTTAACTTGGAGCAAGAAAGATTCTTTTTGCCGCAAGGAAAACTTTCTAACAGCGCGCGCTAAAACAGGGATAGTTAAACTCAACGAATCGCATGATTAGAATTGGTGCTGCTGGAGTTTTTCAGGAAGCACTTAGACAAATACCTGTCAGACGTAACTCAGATAAGCTGATCCTGTCTATGTGCAGATGACTTTCTGAGGTTCCTTTCACACCTTTATTTTCTGTGAATCTTTAGGGAATGTAGCTGTTTAGAGCTGCCAAGTAAACATGTGCCAACTACCTTTTTCAAAGGCTTGGAACATAATCAAACATGGGTGGATTGTCATAGGATACCAGAAGAGACATCTCAGAGACAATGCTCCTACTCCTCACCAAATTCAGAGTCTTGCTCTTAAATATGGGGTGTCTTTAAAATGGGCAAAACTATCCCATATTTCCCTATCCTCCTCAGGAACCACTGAAATATTTTAGCTGAAATTGTCTTCAAAAATATTCAGGAAGAGGTAGCCAACCAGGTGGAAACACTAACAGCAGCAGCAGCAAAGGTCTACTTCAATTACAGAAGATTCTACAAGCCCTGCCAATATTTTTCCCATGGGCTCTCACAAAATGGGGAAGCAAAGAGAGAAATATCTCACAACCTTCACAGAATCCCTTAAGCCCCCTACATGCCTGTTTAAAAGGGATTATGAAATGAAATAGAGTAGGAAGCTTCTCAAAATTTCAAAGAAAACTCTTGGGTCAACCCCCCAATAGCTATTTTAATATTTTTTCCCATGTCTGACTAAATTTCAAGATGTTTCCCATTAGCATAATGTCATTCTTTGTTTTGCTTCTTCTCTCTTTGTTTGCTGTTTTTATTCACCCTTGACTTGGAGCTGAAGAATTCATCTGACAATATAAAGTATAGAAAGAGTGAATTTAACTGACATTAATTCTTATGAATTTCATTTGTTTTCTTTTTCACTAATCCAGGTGTACTAACTGAATAATGCTCTGGAAACACAGATCTTTGCCAAATGTCGCAGCGAGCAACACTGCAGCCATGGGGTAAAAAAAAAAAAAAAAAAAAAAAAAAAGAAAAAAGGAAAAAAAAAAAGAGATAAATAGATTAAGCCTTTTGTTTTAAGCATACTCATTTTAAAACCATAATGCACTTGACTGAGAAAGAACCCTTTTTTTTGTTTTGGTTGTGCTGTCAGGTGCTGACTACTGTGGTTTGACTGGTGCTCACTTCCCTCCCTTTCATGATTTCATTACTGCCAGCAAAGGTATGGATGGTGGCCAGTAAAACAGGATTTGGCCCTTTCACCTCGTCCGTTTTTCAATTCAGAATGGATGTTAATGAATGCCTATTTGTAGCTAAATAAGGCTTAGTCCTTCCTCTCTTCCCCCAGTCTGATTTCTGCCTATCCCTTTTTCATTTCCATCTGAAAAAAATGGAAATTCCAGTCCATCTATTTATTTGGCCCTGATTCCCATTTACACTATAGTAGTTTTCTACCATTCTGGAAATATAAAGGAGCTTTGAAGTACACATAAATAAACTACTCTTACACTCACTTTACAGCTGGTTTGTACTGCCAGATAGTATAAAGAGGTCTCAGTATAAAGTAGAATCAGGCTACCATCTCCAGGGACTAAGCTTCTCAAAAAAGAAAAATAACCAAACACAAGCATTAAAAAATGAAACAATAATAGCTATTTTTAATAAGATTTCTCTTTTCAGGTGCCAATTTCAGTCTTGGTTTCTCCAGAATTAAGGGAAATTACATGAGAATTTTTACAGTTTGCCTTGCAGGACCGATTGGAAAAAAAAAAAGAGAGACTAGTTTGGATACAGTATAATTAATATCAGTCAGGACATGGAGCACAGTGGGCTCAATTTTAGTGTCCTCCTCTTTTGCTTTCTGTGCCTTCTTGCTCGTTAGCTTGGGAGTCGCATCACACAGTTCATAATTAATCAAGCATTGTAGACTACACTGGTAAATTCGGTCATGTAAGGGCTTCTGAATCTGATGGAACAAGCTTAAAAGCTGCTGGTGATCATGTTTACCCAAATGTAAGTCTGTTTAGCTCCACTGAGTTACTTGTGATGCACCCTGGTAAACATCAGATGAAAAAGAGACCCCAGGAACATGTCCTGAACGTACTCATTTTTAACATCTGTTTGAGGTTTAGCGTGCTTTTCTTTTCTTGGGGAAATATGAGGCTTCTTTGCAGTTCTTTTAATTTAGAGAGTAACTGAAATTCACCTACATGCCCTAATAAATGCCTGTTGTATCAGAAATGAATGACATCATGATACCAATGAGGTAAAAAAAAAATTCTCAACACACTGGCCAGATTAAAAGCACAGATCCTTGTGCAGTTCTTAATTCAATAAAATGCTGTGGTGCTTCATGGTCAGAAGGAAATACTCCTTCGGCAGCATGTGTTTCTACTGTGTCCTTCATGAAAGAGTCAAAGGGTACTTTACAATCCAATCCAATGCTGGATATAACCTTTTAAATAAATAAACTGTGGTTTAAGGATTTAGAAAGCACTAGATCAAAGAATGTAATCTTTGAGATCTAATAACTACGGTGATGGGTCTAGCATAAGGACATGAGCAGAATGGAACAAAGGTTTGCTGAATATCCACAGTGCCTCTTGGGTTAAAATTCATTACAGAGTCACTCTAAATCCCTAGTTAGGGGGCAACCCTCAATTTCTCTTCTTGCTAAGAATCCAGCATGAGCTTAAAAAATAAACAGAAACCAATATACTCAGGGGAAGCAACTCCAGTCTTCAGCCCTTTTTTTTTGTTGTCTGACTATTCAAAATCCAGGTCTTACTTTCTGAACCCCTGCCAATGAGTCCATTGCTCACCCCTCCAAGATTTCAGATGCAGCCTCCAGGTTTTTGCCTACACCACCACCTCCCCTTCTCCCCCCCCT